>NC_073383.1:43350491-43622991 GCF_028641065.1 Leucoraja erinaceus
AGCTAACACTACCCCCCAGCTTCGTGTCATCCGCAAACTTGGAGATGTTGCATTCAATTCCCTCGTCCAAATCATTAATATATATCGTAAATAGCTGGGGTCCCAGCACTGAGCATTGCGGTACCCCACTAGTCACTGCCTGCCATTGTGAAAAGGATCCGTTTACTCCTACTCTTTGCTTCCTGTCTGCCAGCCAGTTCTCTATCCACATCAATACTGAACCCCCAATACCGTGTGCTTTAAGTTTGTATACTAATCTCTTATGTGGGACCTTGTCGAAAGCCTTCTGAAAGTCCAGATATAACACATCCACTGGTTCTCCCTTATCCACTCTACTAGTTACATCCTCGGAAAATTCTATAAGATTCGTCAGACATGATTTACCTTTCATAAATCCATGCTGTCTTTGTCCAATGATTTCACCAATTTCCAAATGTCCTGCTATCCCATCTTTAATAACTGATTCTAGCAGTTTCCCCACTACCAACGTTAGACTAACTGGTCTGTAATTCCCCGTTTTCTCTCTCTCCTCCCTTTTTAAAAAGTGGGGTTACATTAGCTACCCTCCAATCCTCAGGAACTACTCCAGAATCTAAAGAGTTTTGAAAAATTATCACTAATGCATCCACTATTTCTGGGGCTACTTCCTTAAGTACTCTGGGATGCAGCCTATATGGCCCTGGGGATTTATTGGCCTTTAATCCATTCAATTTACCTAACACCACTTCCCGGCTAACCTGGATTTCATTCAGTTCCTCCATCTCATTTGACCCCCGGTCCCATGCTATTTCCGGCAGATTATTTATGTCTTCCTTAGTGAAGACAGAAGCAAAGTAGTTATTCAATTGGTCTGCCATGTCCTTGTTCCCCATGATCAATTCACCTGTTTCTGACTGCAAGGGACCTACATTTGTTTTAACCGATGTTGGGGAAGTCCAGAACTAAGGGTCACAGTTTAAGGATAAGAGGGAAGTCTTTTAGGACCGAGATGAGAAAATCATTTTTTACACAGAGAGTGGTGAATCTCTGGAATTCTCTGCCACAGAAGGTAGTTGAGGCCAGTTCATTGGCTATATTTAAGAGGGAGTTAGATGTGGCCCTTGTGGCTAAAGGGATCGGGGGGGTATGGAGAGAAGGCAGGGATGGGATACTGAGTTGGATGATCAGCCATGATCATATCGAATGGCAGTGCAGGTTCGAAGGGCCGAATGGCCTACTCCTGCACCTATTTTCTATGTTTCTAAATTGGGTGACGTTTCGGGTAGAGACCCTTCTTTAGATTTCCTCTGGTTTTAGTTTTTTAGTTTAATTTAAAGATACAACATGGAAACAGGCCCTTCGGCCCACCGAGTCCTCGCCGACCACCGTTCACCCGTACACTAGTTCTATCCCACACATTAGCGACATAAGTCAAGAGTCAAGATTGTTTTATTCTCTCATGTCCCAATGAAATCCTTACTTGCAACAGCACAACACAATATGTAAACATAGCACTCTGTAAACAATGTTATAAACGAGAAAACAAAACTGTATATTTATATATGAATATATAACTATATATACACACACACACACACACAATTTTTCCTCCTTGGATTAATAAAGTATTATCGTATAGTATCGTGTGTGTAGGAAAGAACTACAGATGCTGGTTTAAACTGAAGATAGACACAAAAAGCTGAAGTAACTCAACAGGTCAGACAGAATCTCTGGACAAAAGGAAAATATTACGTTTTGGGTTGGGTCTAAAAAAGGTTCTTGGAATGTGGAAGGAAACGAGCACCCGGAGAAAACCCATGCGATCAAAGGGAAAAGGAGCAAACTCCATACTGACAGCACCCATATTCAGGATCAATCCGGGTCTCTGGCAATTTTAGACAGCAACTTTATGGCCAATGTACTGCCCCATAGTCTTGAACTGAATTAAAACCTACAGTAGCTGTAAAGGGGGACATAGCATCACTTAGAGATGTAAGACTGAAAATGGATAGTTTCTTTTTTTTTTTAGTAACCAAAGTTATCAATGTATAATTTTACTTCGGAGTCACGTGAGCGATTCCGTGAAGAACCCGCTCAGCACGCATACGCGGCATTACGCCAGCAGTGCAACAAGCGGCTACAGCGGGAGTCAGGCGCTCCCGCTGCAATTTAAAAGGCGGACCATCTGGTAAGTGAACTGAGGTCGGCTTTACCTACCAAAGAAGAGCCGTCTGATTTCTCTTTCAGAAATGAGTACACCAAAGTCAAGGCTTTCAAAGAAATCTGTCCCCCGTTCGACTCCACCAAAGGAGCGTTCCATCAGGGGGGGGGGCAGCAACAGGCGGTAGGAACGCTAACCGAGCGGTCCGCTATCCCCGACACCGTGCTACCAGGAAGAGCGTCCAGCTGGTGGTTTCTGACACGTAGGACGGGGACGTCTCTCCACCCGGGCGGGGGAGAGACAGCCGCCTGAGCCGCGTGGAGCGGCTCTTGGAGCAGGTGCTCCAGCGAGGTGCGCCCCAGGAGGGGCGCTCTTGCTGAGGGAGGTCAGGCACT
Organism: Leucoraja erinaceus; assembly: GCF_028641065.1. Taxonomy (NCBI): domain Eukaryota; kingdom Metazoa; phylum Chordata; class Chondrichthyes; order Rajiformes; family Rajidae; genus Leucoraja; species Leucoraja erinaceus. The sequence goes on from NC_073383.1 coordinate 43,353,027, forward strand.
CCCTCCACAGTGCCTTGTGCACTGTCCATTGCTTCCTCCTTCCCAGAGGATAGCTTTGGTGACCAGGACTGGGCTGGTCAAGAAGAGGGGACGATGGCTGAAGATCTCAGGAGTATGCAAGGGGTGCAGGAACAGGAAGAGCTGCTTGGTGTAGTGGACCACTACGTGGCAACCCCACGTGCAGGAAGACCGTTGGAAGCCAAATTAGCGGCCAGCATCAACCACCTCTCCAACAGGGCTCTACAGGAGCAGGTGGTCAATGATGCTTTGGAAACATATACAGCGCCATAGAACTGTGAGTCCCTCAAAGTGCCAGCTGTAAACAGCCAAATCTGGGGGCACGTTGGGTCAAACATCTGACACCATGAGCTAAAACTGCAGCGGATCCTCAGGCTCCTGACGTTGGCCATCACTTCGTTTGCTTGTTCCGTGGACAACACCGAGATGACCACCACTCAACAGGATACTCTCGCGCTGTTGTACAATACGCAATTTGAGATTAACAACCTGCGTAAAGAAATAATAAAAACCTGCCCTCAATCCTAAATTTGCGGGGTTGTGCAAAACCCCAGCCTCTGAGCCAGACATACTGCTCTTTGGCAATGACCTACCTAAGCGAATGAAGGATATGGCCGAGGCCTCAAAAAATCATGGTTTCATGAAGGCAGGGCACGGGATGAGCAAACCTAGAGCAATAAACACCAAGTGGCAGCACTCCGTCGCGTCCACCAGTCGACGTCCACCATATAGGACTGGTGAAAGCTCGGGTTCCGCATTCTATCACCGTAAGTCTTTTTTAGACCAGAGCCCAGAGCGGACCCCATGGAAAATGCACCACCCCCTAACGTCAACGCCACATCAGACAACACGCAAGCCTTGTGGGACCGGCGGGAACCAGAGGAAATACCCATAACCATGGAGGTAGGTGGGTCTGGTTCCTACCAGCATATAGAAAGAAGGGGCTTAATACTAACAGGGGGGAAGATTACACCAGTTTAAAGCAGCATGGGAGTCTATCACGAGTGATCAGTATATACTCAATGGCATTAGTGGATACAAAATACAATTCATAACTGGTAAATTGCCACCAGTTCAACATTTACCCCAAAGAGTATTTTCCCTCTCGGTGAAAGAAAAACGAGAGGGACAAGTTGAACTGATGAGACTAATTACAAAGGGTATCATTGAAAAAACAAAACATGAACCCTTGGAATTTGTATCAAATATATTCACTAAAACCAAAAAAGATGGTGGATGTTGCATCATCATTGACTTAACATTACTAAATATGTTTGTTAAGTATATACATTTCAAAATGGAAACGTTTGTTAGTGCCAAACAACTAATTTCCAAAGGATACCACATGGGCAAGCATTGATCTTAAAAATGCTTATTATTAAGTACCTATTCACAAGGATCATAGCAGATACTCGAAGTTTACCTGGATGGGGCAATAATGGCAGTTTAAAGCGTTACCCAATGGGTTAACATCAGCCTTAAGATTATTCACTAAGATACTAAAACCAGCCTTGGCAATATTAAGAAGACAAAAACATATTGTCATGGCATATCTTGATGATATCTTAATAGTAGGCAAAACCATGGAATTGACTATGTCAGCTGTATCAGCTACCAAACAGTTGTTCGAAACCTTGGGATTTGTCTTACATCCAGATAAATCTAAGTTGAAGCCATCCACAACTATGGACTACTTGGGCTTCACAATTAATTCAGTCCATATGACTAACTTTGCCAAGAGACAAAACAGTTGCATTAGCACAATCATGCAACAATCTAATGGTCACCAAACGACCAACTACTCGACAAGTAGCAAGAGTAATTGGGAAAATGGTAGCAGCATTTCCGGCTACGCAATTCAGACCTTTGCACTATCAAAACTTACAAAGAGCAAAGAAACAGGGACTAAACCGACATGCAGGTCATTATGATCATGTCATGAAGTTACCCACTGAAGCAATATCAGAACTACAGTGGTGGGCAGAAAACGTTTGGCATAGTTTCAGCCCTATTATCATCACTAACCCTATGCTAGTTATCCAAACAGATGCCAGTGCTCAAGGCTGGGGAGCAACTAACGCCATATCCAGCACAGGTGGTAGATGGACTAACCCCGAGTCATCATTACTACTTACACTGGGCATAAATTATCTAGAGATGTTGGGTGCCTTCTATGGTTTAAAAGCATATGCATCAAATATGCATCACTTGCATGTTCAGTTACAAATAGATAATACTACGGTGGTGGCCTACATTAACCATATGGGCGGCATAAAATCGTTATCATGCGACAAGTTGGTTAACACAATTTGGCAATGGTGTGTCGAAAGACATATTTGGCCATCAGCAACTTGCCTACCAGGTTAGCTAAATACAGTGGCAGACACCAGGTCACGTAAATTTAATGACAACACCGAATGGATGTTAAACCCCAAAATATTTGCAAAAATTGTCAAGCAATATGGCACGCCAGATATCGATTTATTCGCATCAAGGCTAAATCACCAGGTACCTATGTATGTCTCCTGGGAACCAGACCCTGAGACAGCAGCGGTAGATGTGTTTGCGCTGGATTGGGGAAATGTCTTCTTCTATGCATTTCCTCCCTTCTGCCTCATTAGTCGGGTACTACGCAAAATACAAATGGACTCTGCTTCAGGTATTTTGATAGTACCCGACTGGCCTACGCAGCCATGGTTCCCAATACTCCATGACATGGTTGTTGGAACTCCGATGACATTTCCCAGTGACCCAGAATTATTACAACACCCAGTGTCTGGCATAAGCCACCCATGCCATGAAAAAAATCAAACTCCTGGGTTACAGATTCTGAACAGACCATTGCTGGGACTGGGATTATCAGAACAAACTGTCAACACCATGTCGGCATCCCTCCAAACATCCACCAAAAAACAGTACTTGACCAATATCAAAAAATGGGAAAAGTACTGCCTGGATACAGGGACCACCTACACAACTGCATCAGTCACCAACGTACTGAAATTCCTGGCCAAACTTCACTATGAAGAATGACACGGATACAGTGCCATCAACACAGCGAGAAGTGCCCTGTCTGCCAACTTAACACTAGCACCTGGACAACAGGCCATGGGATCTCACCCGCTGGTGGTAAAATTAATGAAAGGCATTTACAATACCAACCCCCCTAGACCAAGGTACACCCATATATGGGATGTCAGTGCGGTCCTGACTTACCTCAGGGGATGGCCACCAGCCAGATCCCTCAGCCTGGAACAATTGACACTCAAAACGCTCATGTTAATGGCACTTGTATCCGCACAGAGGGTCCAGTCTCTACATCGGTTACGATTGGACCACATGATTACAGCTCCAGACCAGATCTCGTTTATGATCTAAGGACTGATCAAACAGAGCAGGCCAGGAACGCCTAGTCCAGTCGTGATATTCCGGGCTTACCCACCAGAACCACGGTTATGTGTCATGACCCACCTACTATCTTATATAGACACAACTAACAATATTCTAGGGAGTGAAAACGCCTTGTGGGTCAGTCATAAAAAACCTCATGGTCGGGTGACGAGCCAAACCATTTCGAGATGGCTCAAGCAGGTGCTAAAAGCTGCCGGGATTGACACTAACTTATATAAATCTCACTCCAACAGGGCAGCATCCACATCAATGGCGGAAAGAATGAACGTGCCGATGGACCACATCCTGGCTACAGCAGGATGGGAAAGGGAAACCATGTTCAGGACTTTTTATCACAAGCCGTTGGCAAAACCTGTGTTATATGCAGAAACAATTTTACAGTCTGCAAATATTTAATTTAAGCCCAGGGGAGCAATTTTCTTTTTGTTGTTATTGTTAATAAATACCGTTTTTGTTTTTCATAAAACAGATTCATTGGTTGATTACGATAACACACTTCCTCCCTCAAAGACTTCGGCAATGATGTAGTAATAACTGTTACACGGTTTGAAATCACAGAGCTTTGAAATCTTCATGGAATCACTCACGTGACTCCGAAGTCAATAGTAAGATTAAACAAGAACTTACCAGTTTGAAGTTTGATCTGTATTTTATGAGGAGTTACGATGAGGAATTACGTGCCCTCCGCTCCCACCCTCAATAATATGGGTCAAATTCATAAACTGATGTCTCCTTCTCTTTACTATGTTTACTTCAATAACTGTGTCTATCTGTGATTCCACACCGCTGCTTTGAAGTATGCCGCGCATGCGTGCTAAGCGGGTTCTTCACGTAATCCCTCATAAAATACAGATCAAACTTCAAACTGGTAAGTTCTCGTTTAATCTTACTATTTTTTTGTGTGTTGGAAAATAAAATATAGTGGCACAGCTGGTGGACCTGCTGCCTCACACGCCAGGGATCTGTGTTCGATCCTGTCCTCGGGCACTGTCTGTGTTGAATTTGCACATTCTCCCTGCAAGCATGTAGGTTTCCTCCCACATCCCAAAGATGCATTGGCTTTGTAGGTTAACTTGTCTGTAAAATTGCTCTCAAATGTGTAGGGAGTGGGTGAGGAAAGTGGGATAAAAGAACTTGTGTGAATGGGGAGACAAAAATGCTGGAGAAATGCTGAAAAAAAACAGAAATATTTCAGTTTAACATCTCATTTGAGAGATGACACATGACAATGCATCATGTTGTCAATACTACAGTGGGATGTCATCACTGTTTACAGAGTTACGTCACAGCGCCTGAGATGCTTAAGAATGAACTGCAGATGCTGGAAAAATCGAAGGTAGATAAAAATGCTGGAGAAACTCAGCGGGTGAGGCAGCATCTATGGAGCGATGGGATAAGTGACGTTTCGGGTCGAGACCCTTCTTCAGACTGATGTGGTGGCGGGGAGAAGAAAGGGAGGCGGAGACAGTGGACTGTGGGAGAACTGGGAAGGAGAGGGGAAAGAGGGAAAAAGCAGGGACTACCTGAAATTGGAGGTCAATTTTCATACCCCTGGGGAGTTAACTGCCCAAGCAAACTATGAGGTGCTGCTCCTCCAATTTACAGTGGACCTCACTCTGGCCATGGAGGAGGCCCAGGACAGAAAATTTGGAATGGGAAGGGGAGTTGAAGTCCTGAGCCACCGGGAGATCAGGTTGGTTATTGCGAACTGTGCGGTGTTGGGCAAAGCGATCGCCAAGCCTATGCTTGGTCTCACCGATTTAGAGCAACTGACACCTAGAGCAGCGATGAAGATGAAGGAGGTGCAGGTGAACCTCTGCCGCACCTGGAAAGACGGCTTGGGTCCTTCAATGGAGTCAAGGGTAAAGCGACAAGTGTAGCCTTTCCTGCGGTTGCAAGGGAAAGTGCCAGGAGAGCGGGTGGTTTGGGTGGGAAGGGACAAAATGACCAGGGAGTTACGGAAGGAGCGGTCTCTGCGGAAATTACATTCTTTGCCAAGTGTAAAAGGAGATGAGATACTGTATTGTAATTTTGCTGCATGTCATTGTGGTATATATCATGTCTTGATTGGTGAATATGTTTAGTTTGTGACTTTATTTGAAGCAGAAATAATACGTGAATTCTTCATTGACCATAATTCTGACTGGTAACTACGCACTTCGTCATAGCTCATTGTCATGCAAGCCATCTTAAATGACCTCCTAAACTGTCATTTCTAACCTAAAAGGCTGCCTAGGTTGCCCGGCTGGCACCAGGGAAAAAAAGTTAAGCGGAGGCCTGCCTACACCAAGAGACCCAGGTTTGATCCCGACTACGGGTGCTGTCTGTACGGAATTTTACGTTCTCCCCTTGGCCGCATGGTTTTTTTTTCTAAGATCTTCCGTTTCCTCACACACTCCAAAGATGTACAGGTATGTAGCTTGTTATAAGTGTAAATTGTTCTTAGTGTGTTGTAGGATAGTGTTAATGTGTGGGGATCGTTGGTCAGTGCGGATTTGGTGGGCTGAAGGGCCTGTGTCTGCATTGTATCTCTAAACTAAACTAAATTAAACCTAATGTAAGCTAGTTGCATCCCAGCCTGGTTTGGCCACTTCAAATGCCCTGGAAAAAAGAAGTTTTGAGAGAGTGGTAGACATTACCTGGTCACTGGTGCTTATCTCTCCTCCGTCAAAGGGTTTTATAGGAGGTGCTGCCAATATCAACAAGCATCTTAGCCATGCTTTCATTCGGTGCTATCATCATGAGGACGGTCCAGGAGCCTGAAAACCGTGACTGCCAGGTTCAAGAGTAGCTTCTTCCCTGCAACCATCAGGCTCTTGAATGCTACCAAACATTAACCTCAGCAACTATGATATCATTGGACTGTGTCATTGGTTGTACTATGTACTTTGGCTTTTGCACTATTATGGTTTGCGAGTATGAAAATTGATTGTATTTTTGATTCTATTTTATGTGTCTTTTTGCTTTTATGAGTCTGTTAACCTGTAGCAGGTAAGAATTTCATTGTTCATTTGTCAATATGTATGACATTGTAGAGGCACCAAACGTGGTGAACAAATGGGTTACTTTATTCAGGCATAAAAGGTTTGTTATACATGCACGTTGGTCTTCTAACATAAAGTTGTTACTGCTGCGAGGCTAGTGCCTCGTGGGCTCGAGGAGAGCCCCTGCTGAGGTGGAAAGACACTCGCCCGTAGAGAGAAGGGAGCTGGTCAGCTCAAAGTAAAAGAGAGGGTTGTCCAAGGGTTCATTATATGTCCCAGGACACACCCCTGTACCCCGTGACAACTCCTCCCTTCCATTGCTCAGTCATGTGACTGACTGCTGAAGGTTCGTGTAGCTAGTGGCCCACGACAAAACGCCACATCCTGACTCGTAAACTAACAGGCAGACAGTGAGGGCAGACGTCGAAAAGGGATGGACCGCACTCACCTTTTACCATCCGGTGCGCAAGCGTGGTCGAGGGCGGCTCTTACTGTAGGTCGGGGGCACCCCGGCTGTGGGTTGGGATGGTGGGAACCACGGGTACAACCGACGCTCCGGCTGTGGGCCATCCTGATGTATGCCGAGGGGTGCAAGGAGACCAACGCAAAAGCCGCAGGACAGACGAGGTATAGACCAGTCACGTCGACCAGCAGGGGATCACAACAAGTCGTCGGCAACAAGTCGTGTAGCTAATAGCCCAACTACCGGGTGCCGCCACAACATTAATACCTTGACATTTATCGCATCGAATCATAAATGTAAAGGGCTACAAGCCAGTTTTAAGCAAAAAATGAACCCCATATAATTCTGTCGGGATGCTGAACTAAGTACTGTACTACAAATCTAACAAAGACAGATATTACTTCAGATATTCAACAACACTCAACTACTTTTTGTACTTGTACATTAGCTTTGTGAATATCTATCCCTGTCATAAAATATATTTTGAATTCGAGTTCTCCAATCTTATATCTTGGATCACTGGGATCTGTTTAGGGGTAAGGGGGAACTGTACAAAAGGGACGGATTGCATCTTAACAGGTGTGGGACCAGCATTCTGGCAGGCAGGTTTGCCACTGCTACACAGGTGGTTTTAAACTGAATAAGGGGGGTGGGGTGTCGAATGGGATAGTGGAAGATGGAGTTAAAGGGAAAGGGTTTCTTAAATGTGTGAGCGTAGAGACAGAGGGGTGTAAAATGAGGGTAGAAGCAATAGGTAGCAGGGTGAAAAGTAAAAGTGGCAGCACGGCAAATCCAGGGCAAAAATTAAAAAGGGCCACTTTTCAGCATAATAGTATAAGGGGTAAGAGTGTTGTAAAAACAAGCCTGAAGGCTTTGTGTCTCAATGCAAGGAGCATTTGTAATAAGGTGGATGAGTTGAATGTGCAGATAGCTATTAATGACTATGATATAGTTGGGATCACGGAGACATGGCTCCAGGGTGACCAAGGCTGGGAGCTGAACATCCAGGGATATTCAATATTCAGGAGGGATAGACAGAAAGGGAAAGAAGGTGGGGTACCGTTGCTGGTTAGAGAGCAGATTAATGCAATAGAAAGGAAGGACATTAGCTTTGAGGATGTGGAATCGATATGGGTAGAGCTGCGAAACACTAAGGGGCAGAAAATGCTAGTGGGAGTTGTGTACAGGCCACCTAACAGTAGTAGTGGAGTTGGGGATGGCATCAAACAGGAAATTAGAAAAGCGTGCAACAAAGGTAAAACAGTTATAATGGGTGACTTCAATCTACATATAGATTGGGTGAATCAAATTGGCAAGGGTGCTGAGGAAGAGGATTTCTTGGAATGTATGCGGGATAGTTTTCTAAACCAACATGTAGAGGAACCAATGAGAGAGCAGGCTATTCTAGACTGGGTATTGAGTAATGAGGAAGGGTTAGTTAGCAGTCTTGTTGTGCGCAGCCCCTTGGGCAAGAGTGACCATAATATGGTTGAGTTCTTCATTAGGATGGAGAGTGACATCGTTGATTCAGAAACAAGGGTCCTGAACTTAAAGAAAGGTAACTTTGAGGGTATGAGATGTGAATTGGCCAAGATAGACTGGCGATTGATTCTTAATGCATTGACGGTGGATATGCAATGGAAGGCATTTAAAGACTGCATGGATGAACTACAACAATTGTTCATCCCAGTTTGGCAAAATAATAAATCCGGGAGGGTAGTGCATCCGTGGGTAACAAGGGAAATCAGGGATAGTATCAAAACAAAAGATGAAGCGTACAAATTAGCCAGAAAAAGCAGCCTACCAGAGGACTGGGAGAAATTCAGAGACCAGCAGAGGAGGACAAAGGGCTTAATTAGGAAAGGGAAAAGAGATTATGAAAGAAAACTGGCAGGGAACATAAAAACTGACTGCAAAAGCTTTTATAGATATGTGAAGAGAAAAAGATTAGTTAAAACAAATGTAGGTCCCTTGCAGTCAGAAACAGGTGAATTGATCATAGGGGACAAGGACAAGGCATACCAATTGAATAACTAGTTTGGTTCTGTCTTCACTAAGGAAGACATAAATAATCTGCCGGAAATAGCTGGGGTTCGGGGGTCAAATGAGATGGAGGAACTGAGTGAAATCCAGGTTAGCCGGGAAGTGGTGTTAGGTAAATTGAATGGATTAAAGGCCGATAAATCCCCAGGACCAGATAGGCTGCATCCCAGAGTACTTAAGGAAGTAGCCCTAGAAATAGTGGATGCATTAGTGATAATTTTTCAAAACTCTTTAGATTCTGGAGTAGTTCCTGAGGATTGGAGGGTAGCTAATGTAACACCACTTTTTAAAAAGGGAGGGAGAGAGAAAACGGGGAATTACAGACCTGTTAGTCTAATGTCGGTAGTGGGGAAACTGCTAGAATCAGTTATTAAAGATGGGATAGTAGCACATTTGGAAAGTGATGAAATCATTGGACAAAATTAGCATGGATTTATGAAGGGTAAATCATGTCTGACGAGTCTTGTAGAATTTTTCGAGGATGTAACTAGTAGAGTGGATAAGGGAGAACCAGTGGATGTGTTATATCTGGACTTTCAGAAGGTTTTCGACAAGGTCCCACATAAGAGATTAGTATACAAACTTAAAGCACACGGTATTGGGGGTTCAGTATTGATGTGGATAGAGAACTGGCTGGCAGACAGGAAGCAAAGAGTAGGAGTAAACGGATCCTTTTCACAATGGCAGGCAGTGACTAGTGGGGTACCACAAGGCTCAGTTCTGGGACCCCAGCTATTTACGATATATATTAATGATTTGGAGGAGGGAATTGAATGCAACATCTCCAAGTTTGCGGATGGCACGAAGCTGGGGGGCGGTGTTAGCGGTGAGGAGGATGCTAGGAGGCTGCAAGGTGACTTGGATAGGCTGGGTGAGTGGGCAAATGCATGGCAGATGCAGTATAATGTGGATAAATGTGAGGTTATCCACTTTGGTGGCAAAAACAGGAAAGTAGATTATTATCTGAATGGTGGCCGATTAGGAAAGGTGGAGATGCAACGAGACCTGGGTGTCATGGTACACCAGTCATTAAAAGTAGGCATGCATGTCCAGCAGGCAGTGAAGTAGGCAAATGGTATGTTAGCATTCATAGCAAAAGGGTTTGAGTATAGCAGCAGGGAGGTTCTACTGCAGTTGTACAGGGTCTTGGTGAGACCACACCTGGAGTATTGCGTACAGTTTTAGTCTCCTAATCTGAGGAATGACATTCTTGCCATAGAGGGAGTACAGAGAAGGTTCACCAGACTGATTCCTGGGATGTCAGGACTTTCATATGAAGAAAGACTGGATAGACTTGGTTTGTACTCGCTAGAATTTAGAAGGTTGAGGGGGGATCTTATAGAAACGTACAAAATTCTTAAGGGGTTGGACAGGCTAGATGCAGGAAGATTGTTCCCGATGTTGGGGAAGTCCAGAACAAGGGGTCACAGTTTAAGGATAAAGGGGAAATCTTTTAGGACCGAGATGAGGAAACCCTTTTTCACACAGAGAGTGGTGAATCTCTGGAATTCTCTGCCGCAGAAGGTAGTTGAGGCCAGTTGATTGGCTATATTTAAGAGGGAGTTAGATATGGCCCTTGTGGCTAAAGGGATCAGGGGGTATGAAGGCAGGAACAGGATACCGAGTTGGATGATCAGCCATGATCATATTGAATGGCGGTGCAGGCTCGAAGGGCCGAATGGCCTACTCCTGCACCTATTTTCTATGTTTCTATGTTTCTATCTGAAAGGTATGATTTCAAACTGCCACAATTGAACTCCATATTCAACTCCATATATTCATATGGAAGTCCCTTCATATATAATATGACCTATATCCACATTAGTTCTATATGTTTTGAGGAGGCCTCAGTGGGACCCACAAATTCTGCCCTAGATGGGAGAGTTGGGGCAGGTGAGGAGGTATTTTAGGAGATGTCTGTTCCTACTTGTAAATGATTATGTTACACAGGTCTGGAGTTTAAAGTCATCTTTAATTGTAACACATAGTATAGCGGCACAGCAGGTTGTTAGTTGTTAACTCATCACTACCGCTTCCAAGACTGCTTAATGTAGGAAGTGGGTGTTAATATGAAGCATACATAAGGTGGGGTTAATGATGCTACTCTACTATGATTGGTTCACATGCAATAACCAATTTACATCCTTCCCCGTAAAGAGTGAATATAATAAAGCACAGGTAAGACGCGCGAATTTAAACGTACTCGCCGTATCTGTCAAGCGGTCTACTAATACAACCCGAACATGTACGAACCAACCCCTCTCCCTCCTTACCAGAAGAATTAGTGGGGTAGGGAGGCAGTGAACCCGGAAGGAAGAAGGCAGCTGGGGACGCTTTAGGCTCTGGCTTAAGACCAGAAGAAATGCAAGTTCCGGGTTCCAGAGGTCACCTATGTCGGACACGTGTTCACTTCTGATGGTCTTAAGCCAGACCCGAAGAAGACTGCTGCCATCAGAGAAATGCCAGCCCCCACCGACGTGCTAAGCCGACAACGATTTCTGGGTATGTTGAATTATCTAGGAAAGTTCATACCGAACCTCAGCGAACTTAGTTCACCACTGAGACATCTGACCTGCAAGGACACTGAGTGGACCTGGTACCAGCAACATCAACGGGTTTTCGATCTTTTAAAAGTCCAGCTGGCCAGCGATCACTTCTGACACCATGTAAATGATTATGTTACACAGTTCTGGAGTTTAAAGTCATCTTCAATTGTAACACATAGTATAGCGGTACAGCAGGTTGTTAATTGTTAATTCATCACTACTGCTTCCAAGACTACCTAATGTAGGAAGTGGGTGTTAATATAAAGCACTAGACCAAGTGGGACCCGTTGGGTCCCAGCATCACACGGGAGGGCTGGTCACCCAACGCAATATTCCACCTCTCCACCAATTTCAATATTGCTGGCCAGTGGTGGGGGGATGAGGCTTTCTGTTACGCTAGTTCGTACTATTTGTTGATCACTCACACCCTCCACCACACACACACACACACACACACACACACACACACACACACACACACACACACACACACACACACACACACTCATTCACACACACACACTCATTCACATTCACACACACACACACACATACACACACACACACACACACAAACACCCACACACACTCATTCACACACACACAGACACACGCACACAGACTCATTCACACACACATCCTCATTCGCACACACACACTAACTCACACTCACCCAATACTACAATTTCAAGTAACTTCAGAATGTGTTGAATATACAGTGTGTAAAATGAATGTTTAAAGCCTCCTGTAGAAGCTGCTGCTGCTGAAGCAAAAACGTGCTTTAAATAACATCCAACAAACACACTCACCATCGACAGAGCAATCGGCTCTCTTGAATTATTCAACGGTGCCTGCACTCGGCGCCATCATGACGTCACCCTCTCACTTCTTGCCACGAACCAGAAATGACGCACTCAGCGCCAGCATGTCGCTAACCGGAAATGACGTCATCGGCCCCATCTTGCAACTAAGCAAAAATCACAGAATGAGCGTCAATTTTGAAATTAAACAGTCCTGATCTAATAAAATGTTTATTCACGCTTCATCCATCCGAAAACTGTTGCAAGCAAGCCCTTTAAAAGCCAACCCAATTGGTCAAACACTTTGCAAACAACAAACACATTTGCTGAAAACCACATCCCGGGGACTCACTGTGGAGTAGACGTGCATTCAGTGTTATTCGCAACTCAGAGAGCCACGAACCCTCACTTCCTCCGTCTGGCAGAGACTGAATGAGGCACGACATTTCTGGGTTTTATAGGGTGGAGCGGGGGCAGCAGAGAGAATGGTGATTTTTTTTTTAAACTTTAATATCTCTCTGACTTTTCATCGATGGGAAAAATCCTCCAGTCCAGTCTGGCGGAGGGGGGCTCTGAGCGAGGTGGCCAAAAATGACGGCCGTAAGTGATGGCGTTCTCTTGGAAATCACATCGCAATGAGTCAAAAGCAGTCAAGATCTTACTTTTAGTAATATAGATACAGTAAGGTGGGGTTAATGATGCTACTCTACTATGATTGGTTCACATGCAAAAACCAATCTACACTACTGTTTATGCTGGGCTAATGGTCCCAATGAATGTACAAGGCTCTCAATACCATTTCCTGTATGCTCCTACTTCATTTTGAGTGAAAGTTTGTTAAAAAATTTCAAGAAGGCTGTGAGAACATCTTTGAATCTTTTCCTCTGACCATCTAGTATCTTTTAATGATACTTTAATGACTTTGAAATAGAGGGTCTTCTTTGTAAACGTGTTACCATTTAAGTGGGTGGGTGTCAAAAATGAGGCATTATAATTAGATCCTCAATGGTGCAAAAGTTGGCCTGGGTGAGGGCATTGATGTAAGTTCAATAAACCAATAGATTTGGAGCATTTTATGTAGCCAACAATAGACAATAGGTGCAGTAGTAGGCCATTCGGCCCTTTGAACCAGCACCGCCATTCAATGTGATCATGGTTGATTATCCCCAATCAGTAGCCCATTCCTGCCTTCTCCCCATATCCCCTGGCTCCGCTATTTTCAAGAGCCCTATCTAGCTCTCTCTTGAAAGCATCCAAAGAACCTGCCTCCAACGCCCTCTGAGGCAGAGAATTCCACAGACACACCACTCTGTGAGAAAAAGTGTTTCCTCGTCTCTGTTCTAAATGGCTTACTCCTTATTCTTAAACTATGGCCCCTGGTTCTGGACTCCCCCAACAACGGGAACATGTTTCCTGAACCACCACAACATTGGTGTTATTTCGCTAATGTTTTGAGGTGCTCACTGTATGCGTCCATGTCCCTCAGAACCATTGAGGAGGGCAGGCATCACTGCTACCCAGCAGTGAGGCTCTTGATCTCTGAATACTCTTTCTCTCGCAGCTTCAGGCTTTGCTGGTGAACTAAATGCAGCTGTGAATTTCATCATGACGTTGAACTTCATCTATAGTTTGCCAGCCCAGTTTTCTATGTTAGTTTAGAACTGTCACAAATATATCTATGACCTCACAAAATACAGTAAGTATAGATCATCAACTAAAGAAAACTAAAATCTCGATCAAGTGAATTCTTAAACGCGTACATTAATACTACTAATATTAAGGATGTTTGGAGAATTGAAAATCCATCGGGCCGAGAATATTCATTTTACTCACCAGTACGTAAAACTTACTCAAGGACTATTTTTTAGTAGATTCAAAACTTATCCCGTTTACCTATAACTCGCAATATAATAACATCATAATCTCAGACCACGCCCCACTAACATTTATGATCAAACTAAACGGAATGGTAGAGACAGTCACAATGGAGATTTAATCCCCAAATTTTAAAAGATAAGTTATGTAATGAATACCTAGTAAAACAGATTAAAATGTTTTTTGAGGCTAACGACCCTGAAATCTCTGCTTCCCTTCTTTGGGAAACATTTAAAGCATTTGTACGAGGATCATTAATTTCTTCCCAATCATTTTTTAATAAAGAGAATAGGGCGAAACAACAGAAACTGGAAATGGAAATAAAGCAATTAGACACAGAAAATGCAGCAACACCATCCACGATAAAACACAATAAAATTGCAGTACTGAAATATAAACTAAACAAGATATATTCAGACCAAGTTATAAAACTTTATCAACATACAAAACAATTAAATTTGAATTTGGTGATAAACCACAAAAACTATTAGCGCGTCAACTTCGTAAATTGGATGGGGAAAAAACAATATACAAAATTAGAACAGACAAGGGAGAAACATTAACACTGCCTAAAGATATTAATGATAGATTTCTACAATACTACCAAAAATTGTATTCATCTAAAATAACAGAACAATCAACGGGAATGGAAACATTTTTACAGAATTGTAAGCTTGCGGGTCCAGATCAGAAAGAGAGAGAATTACTAGGGGCTGAAATTATAATAAAAGACATCGAAGAGTCAATCAAATCTTTAAAAAATGGAAAGACTGCAGGTCTAAATTCTGAATTTTATAAAAAAAATTATGATTTGCTTTCCCCACGCTTACAGGGAATGTACAAATACGCTTACACTCAACAGAAACTCCCAGAAACTCTAAATGAATCTACAACCATACTCATACCAAAAACGGACAAGGATCTTGAAGACCCAGGTTCATACAGAGCCATAGCCCTCTTAAATACTGATCAGAAAATATTAACTAAAATTCTATCTGATAGATTGAGCTTAGTGATCAGCAAATTAATACATCCCGACCAAACAGGGTTTATCCCAAACCGTTATTCATTTTATAATCTGAGAAGATTATTTAATATTATATACTCCAATAGAATTCCTAATGCAGATCTAGCAATTATTTCGTTAGATGCTGAAAAAGCATTTGACCAGGTAGAATGGCCATATTTATTTTCGGTGATGGACAAATTTCAACCAGGAGAGAAGTACTGTACATGGGTTAAATTGTTATATTCTAATCCAACAGCCAGAATATTAACGAACAAAATGTTATCAACTAAATTTAATCTCTCGAGAGACTGTAGACAAGGATGTTCACTTTCCCCACTATTATTTGCTCTTGCAATCGAACCCCTAGCAGAAAGCGTTAGAAACCATCCAGGAATATATGGATACAATACTAGAGACACAAGGAATAACATTTCCTTATATGCAGATGATGTACTAATATATATTACAAAGTTAGAAACTAGTATTCCAAACCTATTAAATCTAATAACTCAATTTGGTCAGTTTTCGGGATATAGAATTAATTGGAATAAAAGTGAAATCATGCCAATAACAAAATTCAATTTACATACAATACAACAATCCCCTTTTAAAATAGTTAAAGATAAATTTAAATACTTAGGAATCTATGTAACTAAGACATATACCTCTTTATTTAAACTAAATTTCCCACCCTTACTGAATAAACTACATAAGCATATTCAATACTGGAAAACACACACACACACACACACACACACACACACACACTCATACACATGAACACAAACAATAATAGTGCAAACAGACACAACCAATGACCCTAGTCTATGTAGTTCAGAGCTTATTTGGAGGTTGTATTGTTTAATAGTCTGATACAGTAGTTGTAGGGAAGAAGCTGTTCCTGAAAGTGGTGCTGATATTTAAAAAAATCAGCCACCATCTTATTGTCTTTTGCTCACATTTCTTAAGTATTGATATGAGAGAACGCCACAATAACATATATTCACACTAAGACTATCGATCAATGGGTCCCTGGGCATAAACAGTGCCAGGTAGGATTTATTCAGGACTGATCTGGCAACTGTAAACAAGGTATCTATGTAGCAATGTTGGTAGGCAGTAGACTTATTTTGCACCCAATCTATAAGCTCATGTCCTGTCATATCCTTCACTTTGCCAGTCCTTCCATCGTCTTTGCCTGCGGGAATACATAGAACACAGACTGTCTTGGGCTGACAAATGGGGAATAGGACTCACTACGTACAAGTGCCAGGTAATGACCATTTGCATCAAGAGAAGATCTAACCATCTCCCATTGACGTTCCACATGAGAAAATCCTCCACTATCAACATTTTGGGGTCATTATTGACTCGGAAAACAACAAACATCTGAATAGCACTCTTGCCATCCCTTAAATATTTACATTACTGTGCTTCCCTTCTATAAAATTCACTGCAGCAACACCCCCAGACATCCTTGACAGGACTTCCTAAATCTGAAGGACAAAGGCATTACCATTTTACCACTTCTTTGTTGTTTAACCATCTTCCATATACAAGCTTCCTCTGAGTCAGTTAATAGGCTTACCTCTTTGTTCCAGGCCAAATCCTTCAACTGCTCAGCTGCAGAACTGGGAGTATGTTTATCAGGAGAGCAGTATTGGTTCAAGAAGGCAGTCACTGGACTTCCCTTGAATAATTGGGATCGCTATTAAATGCCCATGTTACAGGAATGAATACAAATAAAGTTTCCGCAGTTACAGTTTCCGATTGAGTGTGTTTTACTTTAATTTTGTTTAAGAAGCATATATTTTCAACGCGAATAATAACACTTTTTGTTTGCCAGCGATTGGCCGAAGCTAATCAGGAGGCCATGAAATTACATGAAATGGAGGAATGCAATTATGGGGTTCAGAGACTTGTGCCTGTTTCCTGATCTGAGTGAGTTAAAAAGCATTTCCAGAATTTGTCATATGTAGCAGTTTATTAAAATTTAAAAAAAAAAATCAATCTCAATTGAACTGGAGTGGTGGAAGTTCTGCTACAATTGTATAAAGCCGCTATTAGCATCTGCAGTGTAATGTTCAATACTGGGCACTAATCCACAGGAAATAATACAATGGAGATTTATCATTATACCACATCCAAAGAGATTAACGTATGAGAATATGTTGCAAAGAATAGGCATGTATTCCCTCAGTCTTATAAAGTTGAGGATTATTTTAATTAAGATGTTTAAGACAGTGTTAAAGGAGTTTGTGGAAATGATAGAAAAAAAAAACATTTCTCTGGCGTGGGAAACATAAACAATGATACAAATGAAAGTCAGTCATTCAGAGGTGATGATCTGTTGGCACAGTGCTGCAGCAGTTAGTGATGCTGCCCCATTGTTCCAAGGGCTCAGGTTCAATCCTAATCTCCAGTGCTATCTGAGACCACATGGGTTTCTGCCAAGTGATTCAGTTCCCTCTCACATCCAAAGGGGTTAATTGTCTGAAGGGCCTCAACCTGAAACGTTACCCATTTCTTCTCTCCAGAGAGGCTGCCTGTCCCACTCAGTTACTCCAGCATTTGTGTCTACCTGTGGTTAATTTTGATTACCTAGTGTAGCTGACTGGCAAAAGAATAGCAGAGGAGTTGATCAATAGGTGCAGGACCACAGGAATATTAGAGGGAATATGGGACTGATGGGATGCAACGTACAAAATAGGAACAGTAGTAGATCTTTTGGCCCTTCGAGCCTGTGCTGCCATTCATCAAGATCATGGCTAATCTTCCATCCTAACAAGAACGGAACTCACTATCAAAACATGGAGGGGACGGGGACACAATTTATTGGCGGCCACGCGCGTATATGCACACTCACACACACACGCGAGGCTTCGGAGGCTCAATCCAGCGCTAAAAACGGCGATTTTAAAATCGGGATCACAAAAACTTGGGGGGGGGGGGATGTCCCCCACCTCTCAAAACATGGGGGGGGGACGTGTCCCCTCTGGCCCCCCCGGGTTTTCCGCCCCTGCATCCTAGTGTCACTTTCCATCATTTTCACTATATCTATTGATTACATTAACATCTGGAGGTCAATTGATGTCTGTTTTGCCCTTGGGTAAAGTATTCCAAAGATTTTCCACCTTCTGAGTAAAGTATTTATATTCCTCATCTTGGTGCTAGCTATCCTATCATCAAACTGTGTTCCTGGTACTGCACATTTCAGCCAGGCGAAACGTTATCCCTGCATCTAGTTTATCATGCCCTTTAACAATTCTGCATAGAACTTATGGGTGTAATGACCAACTTCTATCTTGTGTTATGTAAATGATCAAACTGCAGATCAACCATGATATAACTGAATATAGAAAGAGGGACTCAATAATTATCTTCCTGTATTACACAAGGCAAGGCAAGCCTAGCATGATTATCCATTTTATACCTTCCACCACCAAGGTATCATTCTGACTCTAAGACAGTACAAAATGCGGTAACAAAATTTACATGAAATGTAAATCCAAGCCATCAAATGGTGTCGAAATCATAGGAACAATACTCAAACAGGTGTTATTTCTGTTGTCGAAATCCAGCTTGATCTGTTCCCTCTCTTGGAAAAACGAGGGGTCAAGTGCTTAAATTCTCAGCTAATGCCTGGAACTGCAGTGAATCACTGTGCATAAATAGATCAAAGACACAAAGGATTCAAACTGCAAATAAAGCTTACAGCTTGGCTGACAAGATCTCTCTAGGAAGGGATCTAACTTACAATGGCCACATTAATGAGAAAATACAACTGCATAAAAATTGTTGATCAATCCTGGAATAGTTCAGCTAAATAATGAATACATTTAAAAATGAATAAATTCTGCTTCTTCAACAACTATATCTTCATCTCAGCAAAGAACTGAAAGCCTTTAATTCATTAATCATTTACTGGAGATCTGCATTCTCCCCGGGAAGGAATAACAAAACACAACAGCAATCTCCTGCATTTCACAAATAGCATTTTCGTAATGCCCCCTAAATCGCACTAAGCAGTTTCTCTGATAATCCTGTGAAAAGAGCAGATGTCAGTTGCAGATTCAATTTCTTTTGTGAGCACACAAAAGGGCAGCTCCATGGCAGGTTGCTTAGCAGTAAAAGCAAAGCTTTGTTTTCAGCCGATCATCCAAAGGCAGCTGACTCGTCAGCAAAGGCTTCAGTTGTCAGCAACCCAGTTTCAGATTTCCCCAACTGGAAAAGTTCTAAAGCATAAGCAAAGTACCAAAAGTTATTTTTAACGTTGTCAAGCATTCTCACCTCTAATTCAGAAGTTTATAGTTTGAAGTATCACTCCAGAGGACTGAGAGCTTAATCCAGACTGACATTCAGTGTCATACTGTGATGTGCTGCTCAGTTGGGCGTGCCACTCTTTAGATGAAATACTAAACCAAATTCCTGCATTTCATCAGCTGGACTGAGAGAACCCCATCCCATTATTTTGAAGTTCAGCTGATGAAGATAAAACAGTCAAGAAAGGGTTATAAAAAATCACAACTTAACAGTATTCCAAAATGCAAGGATCACTGCTTTTAAATATATTAGGGCTTTTGCTGTGAGACAAAATCAAAGGACAATGTCCAGCAAAGTGATGACCTCAAGCAATGGATCCGTCTGTAAAGGTAACTGCGAGTGAGTATTATGTTGCGAATTACACAAAACTTATCGTAAACTAATGGTCTCCAATAACAGTATCCATCACTCAGTGTGTGCCATGTCCCATCTACCAAAAAGGAGGCTCATTTATGGTGCAGTAGCAATGTGATACATAATATTCCTCTGTTTGCTGTTATCGAACATACTCCATTGACCAGGATATGAAGATTTCAATAACAGATTGCTATTGTTACCTAATGTTCCCCTGCATTTACTGTGCTTGTAGGTCTGGGTGTTGTTGTAGGTTGAAACTTGGCTAGTGCATTTTTAGATCGTACTCGCTACTGTTTTAATGTACTAAATGTTGGAGTGGACGTAATACGATGAAACATTGCTTTGTTCTGGAAAGTGTTGATCTTCTTAAGTTGGTGGAGTTGCACTCATCCAAGCAACAGGAGGGTATTCTGTAATGTTCCTTGCCTTGAGTCTCGGAGAGGCCTGGGAAAAATCAGGAATCGCCCTCCACATGGCATCAAGCTTCTAATCCACTCTTACAACCACTGTGGATTATCCATTTATAGTTCTGGTCAATATGACCCCCAGGTTGTTAATGATAGGGATGTGCTGATGGTAATGCATTTGATTTTAAGGTAGGCGATTAGATTTGTTGGAGATGGTCATTGCCTGAGACTGGTGTTGCATAATTATTACTTCTCATTAGTTCTATTAAGAATAAAAACAGAAAATCCTGGAAACTTTTAGCAGGTCAGGCTGCCTTTGTGGTTAGAGAAACCGTGTTAACATTTCAGACCATTTGTCAAAACTGCCTGCTAACTCAGGTTTTGCTGCATGCAGGCATGAGCTGATTCATTTGATGAGGTTATGAATGGACGTGCAATCATCAGTGAAAATCTCCACTTCTGACCTTTGGGCAGAAGGTGCTGAAGATAGTTGGGTCATGGATACTGGCCTGAGGAACTCCTGCAGTGATGTCCAGGACTAGGGTGATTGACCTCCACAACTCCAACCCTCTTCCTTTATATGAAGTATGACTCCAACCATTAGAGAGTTTTTCCTTGATATCCAATAATCTAAGTTTTATGAGGGATCCCTGGTGTCATACTCTGTCAAATGTTCCCATGATTTCAAGATTAGTCATTAGTACACTGCATGCCCACTGTACATTAACCAATGAAATGGGCACATATGACAATAGGAAGTTATGTGCCTTCTTTTCCTTCTGGTCAATATCTTTATCAGGACATAGAACACAAGAGACTGCAGATGCTGGAATCTGGAGTAACAAACTATCTGCTGGAGGAACTCAAGGAAGGTCGAGCAACATCTATGGAGGAAAATGGTCAATCAACGTTTTGGGTCGGGATCCTTCATCTGCTTCAATTCCCATCACAGATGCTAATCGACCCACTAAGTTCCTTTAGCGGATTTTTGTGGCTCCTTATCCAGAACATGGTGTTCTTCTGAATTTTTCTTGAAGATAATTCTTTACAAATGATGGCACAAGGAGCTTAAGTGTAATGTTGTTAACATAACCACCCAACATATCTATATAAATATATATGTGATTTATAGAATAGTTATTTATGATTATAGTGAGAAAATAGCGAGACTGAACCGTGTACCTTGAGACCTAGCTGGCAGACAAAATTACAACGAGTTCCGTTCCAGTTTATTACATCAAGTGCTTGTGGAGCAATTGTGTGCTATTAGGTGTGAATATAGATCAAAATATGGATATTAGGGGAACTGTGGCTGCAGAAACACCCATGTGTTTTCCTCGTGTTTTCTATTTTAGAAAAGAGTACCAACGTACAATTGCACATGCTCAGTTTAGTGTGTATCACCAATTAGTGCATTTGAGACCTAGACTGCTGCAGGGGTATAAGCTTCAGTTTGGGCCTCCTTCTTTCTTAAAATAAAGCAAAAATCCGTGGAAATACACTCTAAAGGGTTAACAGGTTGAAATAACTAAAGGGTTGGATAAATGCACTTTATTGTGCCTATCAGTATATAACAGGACTGCATTTAGATCAGCTATAATATAGCTGTGAACCTACTGTAAAAAAAGTATTGAAAAAATCAAATGTATTCAGTTTCTTTCACGACATCCGAAACAATACTGCATTTTCAGTGTAAACACTATTACAGGAAAGCCAATCTACACACAGCACTGACCTGAGAATCTGTTTTACTTATTGATGTTAATTAAATGTTAATCTACCTCCAACAGCATGGTAGTCCCTCTGTACTACACTGGGTGTGCCATTGGAGGTTAAGTTCATATCTCTGGAATTATTTTTGCTTTGTAACTCAATCGGACTGCAGAGTCTGATTCAATCAAACTGCAGAATGACTGCAGCTGCCTTCAAATACAACAAGGATAATGCTGAATTCATGGGTCATCATTCCCTCCAAAAATCCCAATAATCCTGACAGTGTCAAGAAATTTAACATCAAGAGTAAGGGTCAGTCACAGCAAGAGATCACTGGACAGACAGAAATCATTCAAGAATGTTCTGAAGGCTTCTTTGAAAAAGTATTACAAGATGGCGGCAGTGGCAGACACAGGGAAACAACGGTCCCAGTAAATGGATTGGGTCTTCCCGCGTCCTCAAAAACGCTCTGGATGCAACATGGTTGGCTATGGGAGGTGCCCGCAGGCTGAACAGTGGCCGGGTGAGGTGAGGGATAATGGTTCACGGGTCGATGTGTCCGGATCGAGCCGTCGGTGGAGTGGGCCACTGGAGGTCCTGCAGCAGCCTGGGGCTCAACTGCATCGGGCACCATTCCAAGAGGCCGAGCATGCAGACCAGAAGCGGCCTGCAGCGGCACAGAGAGGTGGAACAGCGGATTGTAACTATAATAATACTTCTACTGAACAGTATGCAAAAAAGGAATTTCACAGTATCAGTACATGTGACAATAAAGTATCATTGGCCATAAAGTACCATTGAGTGTTGAATTTTGCAAAATCTAGTGTTCAAATCCTCCAGGAGCCAATTTTCTACAGACTAAAATGAAGCGTCAGTTTAACCGACAATTTTATTGTTGATACAGAAATTTGCCTCTCAATACCATACGAACTGCTGCCGACACACTGCAGTAAGCTCTGCAAGGTCAAAAGGCACCTTAGCATATCAGATTCCTGTCCGACCATCAAACACACTCAGTTTCCAATACTGCACAGCAGGAAGAATGCTTGCAGGCCGGTCAATGGTGGAAGCAAAGACTCTCACAAAGTATAAGAAGTATCTGGACAAATGTTTGAATCACCAAGGCACAGTGATAAATTTATGATAAATGAGATTAGTACAGATAGCCATTTGATTTTGGACCAAAGAGCCTTTGTTCTATATGACTCTTTGATATAAATTTATCTAGATGGTTTGCATAATCGAGATTTATGTAGAGAAAATTGAAGATGAGCTAACTGTGGTTTAACATGATTAAAGGATAAACAGGGTGGTTTAAAAAACATTATTTTTGGAACACAGAGGATAATCTTAAAATTAGAGCAAACTCATGCAGAGATGATGTCAACAACAAGTCATCGCACAGGATGCAGTGGATAGCTAGAATTCTCTCCACAAATAGCTGTTCACTGGGGTCACTTGAAAATGTCAAATCTGCGATGGATGGTCAAGGATATAAAGAGATATGGAACTCAGGCAGGTCAATCTCCATCCGTCTCTCCGCTGTCGGATTTTTAGCTGTCAGGATATTCTCTCTATCCGACATTAGGCTTTCAAGTATACTTGGAATAAGTGGGATAACATGCCACAAATACATGGAATTCAATATCATTTCATAGATACACAATGAATGCTGCAAAGCTGAGGCATGCCAGCCTTCTTAATCTCAGGACATCCCAAAGTATTTTAAAAGCAATAGAATTCTTATGATGTGCAGTCAAGTTCTAATATAGAAAGCATTAAGGGCCTGTCCCACTTGGGCGACCTAATCTGCGAGTCCAGAAGAGTACCTTCGACCTTCAAGCTCGGGGGCACTCTCCTGCAGAGAGAGGCAGAGACAGAAGGGCAAGAGACAGAGGGAGAGGGGGGTGGAGTGGAGGAGAGGGAGGGAGTGGGGGAGGAGGGGAGAGAGAGATGGGAGGAGGTGAGAGGGGGGAGGGAGAGAGAGAGAGAGAGGAGAGAGGGGGGAGAGAGAGTGAGAGAGGAGGGCTGAGAGGGGGGGTAGGGGAGGGGTGAAGGGGGTTTTAGGGGAGGGGAGGGCAGGTTGGGGTGGTGGGAGAGAGAGGGGTGGGAGAGAGAGAGGAGGGGGGAGAGAGAGTGAGAGGGGGGAGAGTGTGGGTGTGTGCATGTCATTTTGCTTTTGAAACGTATCTCCTCAAAAACCAGATGCCGAAACGGGGACGTTTTTACATATTTCAGTAGAAATCCACTCCTCTGTACATTTGGTACATTATTTCCCCGACTTTTGTATTAAAATTGTTGACCAATCTAACCTTTTTTTTAATCTGACCGCTGCCCAGCTGCTGACGTGACAATAACAGTGAAACTTTTACATCTTCTTGCAGAAATTTTCCTTATGATTTCAAAAATCCAATCCACTATAAATTTGGTCAATTATTTCCCGAGATATTTCCTAAAATTTATAACCAAACAGACATTTAAAAAAAATATTACGGTTGCCCAGCTGCTGACCTCACAATGCCTTTCCCCGTGGCCCCTCCCCCGCCACCGTTCTGGATTAATGCAGCTGCTTTCAACGTGCATGCGCAGTTTTCCACGAGGTACGTTAGCCCACCCAACCCCCCGTTCTTCAAAAAGGCGCAGAAAGATCGAGAAAGTTCTGCAGCTCCGTTATAGGATCTTTGTTCTGCAGATCGCGAGCTCAGAGGCAAAGATCCTATAGCAAGCTCCGCTATAGGATCTTTGGTCAGAGGCGCCCACGCGCTGAAGAAGCTTTCTCGCTGCCCGTGCAGCTTGTGAAGCCTAGCCCCTCCCATCCCCGCCCGCCAGCTCACTCAGCTGCCGGTTTCCAGAGAATCAAGCCGGTGCTGTCTCTCTCCGCTGTTCGCAGCCCATTCACTCGCCCGGCTCCCCCCCTTCCTCTTCTCACCTCCTGCCCTCTCCTCCCTCCCTCTTGCCCCCTCTCTCCTCTCTACCCGACCTCCTCTCCGTGTCCACGGCCCGATCCTCTGTAACGCTCGAGGAAGTTTTTGGCAGTCCTCAGCAAAGAGCCTATAGCTCGCTATAGGATCATTGGTCATTGGCTCACTCCAGGCTCGCTCGGGCCCCCACGACCTGTCGCCCACCCACTCTCTTCCTCTCTCTCTCTCTCCTCCTCTCTCTCTCTTCTTCTCTCTCTCCTCCTCTCTCTCTCTCCCCCCTTCTCTCTCTCTCTCTCCCCCCCCCCCTCTCTCTCACTCTCCCTCTCTCCCCCTCTCTCTCTCCTCTCACCTCCCCTCTCCCTCTTTCCCCTTCTCTCTCTCTCTCTCCCTCTCTCTCCCCCACTCTCTCTCTCCCCCTCCTCTCTCCCTCTCTCTCTCCCCCTCTCTCTCCTCCTTCCCTCTCTCCCCGTCTCTCTCCCCCTCACTCTCTCTCTCTCTCTCTCCTCCCTCCTCCTCTCTCTCTCTCTCTCTCGCTCTCTCTCTCTCCCCCCCCTCTCTCTCCCCCCTCCCTCTCTCCCCCAACCCCCTGCCCCTCCCTCCCATAACCCCCCTTCTCCCCTCCACCCCTACCCCCTTCCCCCTCTCAGCCCCCTCTCTCCCTATCTCTCCCCCCTATCTCTCCTCCCCCCTCTCTCTCTCTGCTCCCATCTCTCTCTCCCCTCTTCCCCCACCCTCCCTCTCCTCCACCCCCCTCTCTGTCTCTTACCCATCTGCCTCTGCCCCTCTCTCTCTGTCTCTCCCCCCATTCTCTCTCTGCCCTGACTCTCTACCCCCCCCCCCCCCCCCCCTCTAGACGTGCATGCGAGTTGGGGGCTATGCGTCAGTGGATTAGTGGATATGGGGTAAAAGGAGCAAACTAATAATATTAATATAAATCAAGGGGGGTAGTTAACGTGTGTGCGGGGGGGTAGTTAATGTGTGTATGGGGGTGGTTAGTGCATGTCACGCCGCATGCCGCCGCCCCACACCCACACACACACACACACAGTTTTATTTCGAAGTCACGTGAGTGACTGCGTGAAGAGCCCGCCAGCCGCATGCGCGTCAATATGTCGATGCATGGCGCGCGAGCAGTTCGAAACTGCTCTGGCAGGTAAGTTTATTTTATTTTCAGCAGGCCCGGAGTAGCTGACGGAGGCGGCCGGTTTTGGACTGCCGTGGACCTAAATACTATATTGCGGCTGCCGCCGTTGGAGTCCCGAACGGGAGCAGGCGGCCGAATTTGGAGGCTGCCGTGAAGGCCCCATAAGGAGCTAGTATGAGATATTGCGGCTGCCGGCATTAGAGCTCCGAACGGGAGCAGGCGGTCAGATTTGGAAGCCGCCGTGGGGCTCCGTAAGGAGCTAGGATTTCATATTGCGAGCTGCCAGCGCAGCTAGGTCAACGATCGTTGCAAAAGATTAGCGGCAGCCGGTGAGTTAAAAATAGCCACGGCCAGGAGCTAGCGCCAGGTAAGCTCAGCTGCCGTAGCACCGAGCAATTTTAAACATAGAACTGCCGGCTGAGGACGGTTCAGCTACGCTGCAGCAGCATATAGTGTATGCTTTATTTTTAGGACGGCGATAAATAGAGTTGGCAGGTTTTTAATAGCGCTCAAAGGTCATGTTTAATTCTTTGGCCATATAACGATGTATCTTTTCATGCCAATAAAGTTTAAATTGAAAATTAATTAAATTAATTACAAAGGACATTTATTATCACATACACCAAATGGTGCAGTGAAATTTGTCTTGCCATTGCAGTCCAGGCTCCTGGCTTAGGAAGTCTTTTTTGAGCTGTGTCTATCAGACACCTGTGGGATCTACACCTGGTTCAGGGCAGTGTCATGATAATTTCCGCTCACTAGAGGGGACTGTTGGAGATTATTTTATAAGAGACTCCAACTATGTGGATATCGATAGAGCAGTCGAATCTCTGATCTAATGGGAATATGCTTCTTTTAATCATATGAACACACTATGCTCCGTGTACTGGAAGCATTAACACGCGGTTCTAGCCATATGCCTGTGCTAACACCTGGCAGGGTTGCAGTTTTCTCCCACTCTGTCGTGGGGAGTATCTGAAAGAGGTGACTCAAATTATGATGCCGGCTCATCCAGGCATATATGGGGGCCAGAGGCCTGAGGGAGCAACACCTTGTGCAGGGTGCGCTCTATTTCCTTCCCTGATATGCTCTGTTGAGGCTCCAGAAAGGAGCAAGGACTCAGAGTCACTAACAAGTGCAACCTGTCTGGTAAGTACAATAAATAATGATGATTTATACCGACAGCAGAGGACCGCGGCAGTGCGGAAAGCTGACGCCACTTCGGAGTCGCTGGCAGTGCCGATCTGCACAGCTAGTTCTGAGTCGGCTCCTAGAGGGAGCAGCTTGGCAACCCCGAGTCGGGGCAAAGCTAAGCCAAGTCTGTGAGACTAGTTCTGTCGGACGATTCGGGACAAGAGGATTCTGTCCCCACATCTATGGCAGATGTGATTGGCCGTTCGTCTCTATTGAAACATCTGATGGATCAGATGGTGGCACAAAACATGTTCCGTGTTACGAAGGCATGCACAGGCAGTTCGAGTCATACGCTTGTAAGCAATACCTGGTTCAGGGTTGCAATATTCCTCCCACTCGGATGAAGGGAGTGTTGGAGATGGTGCCAAAAAATATGCTCCGTGTTATGGAGGCATGCACAGGCAGTTTGAGTCATACACCTGCAAGCAATACCTGGTTCTGGGTTGCAATATTCCTCCCACTCGGATAAAGAGAGTGTCGGAGATGGTGGCACGAAATATGCACCGTGTTATGGAGGCATACACAGGCAGTTCGAGTCATACGCCTGTGGCAACTGGTTCAGGGTTGCAATATTTCCCCCACCATGTCGAGGGGAGTGTCAGAGGTCAGTATGGAGCTGACTCCGAACATGAGTATGTGCCAGAATCCCATGCTTTAATGCATGATGTACGAGAGTCGCATAAGAAAGAGCTGCCTGCTCTTGCCTCTAAATTTGCTGTTTCCTCGGGGACGGGCAAGCCACTACAAGAGGAGTTGGCCAGCGACATCGACTACCTAACATCACATCAGCTGAAGGAAATGTGGTCAGACAGGGTCTGCAAATGGAACCTCGCTGAAGCTCCAACAAGCAGATCGACCCGGGTTCAGAGACACTGCAGGTAAGGTCTCTTTTATTAACCTCCGTAAAACTCAGAAATGGAGCAGTCTGTCAGCCCAGGTTTGGGTTTACTGGCAGCATGGGCTGTCTGGTATATTTTTCACTGTCTGGGAAAGATCAGGTTGATGCAGAGACATTGGCAGGGTGCCTTGCATAGTATCCTTTGTACGTAGGATCAGCTTGGTTACCCTGGTTCAGAGTACACCATCATGGAACTGGCTGGCCTTATGGGGCATATTGACCAGGGAAGCACTGCCTCAACATCTGTGAATGAGGTTATCAGGCTGCTCAGTAGAATGAAGTAGTTGAAGTCTCCCTCAACACATGTTTAAATTTCTGCTCAGTTAGTGGGTTTGCCAGTTTATTGGAAACATCTTTGCCATCCTCTCTGGGATAGGTAGCTACCAGCAGGAAGCTGGTCTGGCATATAATAATTTTATCTGACCTGCAGGTTCATGTTGTGAATCAAAAATGTATTTATAATAATCCGTAGGCTCTCAATACCAGTATTCCTGATTGAGTGGTGGGTCGAAGAGATTGTGTTGCATAGAAACATAGAAAATAAGTGCAGGAGTAGGCCATTCGGCCCTCCGAGCCTGCACTGGCATTCAATATGATTATGGCTGATCATCCAACTCAGTATCCTGTACCTGCCTTCTCTCCATACCACCTGATCCCTTTAGCCACAAGGGCCACATCTAACTCCCGCTTAAATATAGCCAATGAACTGGCGTCAACTACCTTCAGTGGCAGAGAGTTCCAGAGATTCACCACTCTCTGTGTGAAAAATGTTTTCCTCATCGGTCCTAAAAGATTTCCCCCTTATCCTTAAACTGTGACCCCTTGTTTTGGACTTCCCCAACAACGGGAACAATCTTCCTGCATCTAGCCTGTCCAACCCCTTAAGAATTTTGTAAGTTTCTATAAGATCCCCCCTCAATCTTCTAAATTCTAGCGAGTACAAGCCAAATCTATCCAATCTTTCTTCATATGAAAGTCCTGACATCCCAGGAATCAATCTGGTGAACCTTCTCTGTACTCCCTCTATGGCAAGAATGTCTTTCCTCAGATTTGGAGACCAAAACTGTACGCAATACTCCAGGTGTGGTCTCACCAAGACCCTGTACAACTGCAGTAGAACTTCCCTGCTCCTATACTCAAATCCTTTTGCTATGAATGCTAACATACCATTTGCTTTTTTCACTGCCTGCTGCACCTGTATGCCTACTTTTAATGACTGGTGTACCATGACACCCAGGTCTCGTTGCAGCTCCCCTTTTCCTAATCAGCCACCATTCAGATAATAGTCTACTTTTCTGTTTTTGCCACCAAAGTGGATAACCTCACATTTATCCACATTATACTGCATCTGTCATGCATTTGCCCACTCACCCAGCCTATCCAAGACTGAACCCCCTATACCGTGTGCTTTAAGTTTGTATACTAATCTCTTATGTGGGACCTTGTCGAAAGCCTTCTGAAAGTCCAGATATAACACATCCACTGGTTCTCCCTTATCCACTCTACTAGTTACATCCTCGAAAAATTCTATAAGATTCGTCAGACATGATTTACCTTTCAGAAATCCATGCTGACTTTGTCCAATGATTTCACTACTTTCCAAATGTGCTGCTATCCCATATAACTGATTCTAGCAGTTTCCCCACTACCGATGTTAGACTAACTGGTCTGTAATTCCCCATTTTCTCTCTGCCGACTCAGACAAGTGGTTTCAGTCAGAGGACTGCGGAGCAATTCCTGATTCAAGCTTGCATTATGCCAAATTCCACTCTGAGTAAGAACGCTGAGAATTCGTGGTGACTCTTATAGTCAAGAGTTGACAGGGAACTCGTACTCCCACATCAAGGAGAGACTGTTTTCAGCTCTAGTCATAAGGTTCTGATTATATGTTATCAGCGAAATGTATGAATAACTAGATAATGCATCTTCCGCGGCAAGAGAAGCCAAAAACATTTCCATCCGTATGGTCAATAGAGGAACGGTGGTTCCAAGTGGAATCAGTGACATCTCACGGGGATGAGTGGTCTGCTCAAGAACAAGAGGGGTATATTTCTGATACTTCTCAAGATTACAGAAACATGGAGCATGCCGAATCAGGTTAGGATTTGGCTAATCTGATCATGTGTTTAGTTACCCAGTTTAAGATGAATGATTGGCTTTCAGTAATTTAACTGATTCAGAGAATTGATCTTCAAGATCCATACTTTGCCATATCTATGCACATGAGGCACCGATTATCTGGTGTTTTGATAACAAAGCCAGTGGTGGAAGCTAATGCTGCCCTACTCAGATCAATGGGCATTGTGTCATCGAGTTTTAGATAATATGCAAAATTTGCAGCTGATAAAACTTATAGTAGATATCTCTTGCGATATTAAGAATGAGGTAACATGAAATTTAATAGTGCCAATTTTGCCTATTCATTCAGGCCATGGTACGGCGGCTGAAACAACTCCTATTTACTCGGTCACGAGTGATGGCTGGGGCAGCCTGTCTTCTGGGACAGCTGGCTCTGCACGATTGTATGGGAAGTTTGTGAACAAAATATGTGAGTTACTTTTAAACGGAAGTAACAGAGGTTTGTGTGGCTTTCAGTTTGAGCCTAGAGAAGTGTTTATGTGATAGTACAATTGACACTGCTTGTGCTGCTTTGTCGTGCTGCTTTGTCATGCTCTATAGTACCATAACTGGGACAATAAATGATTGGTTATTCACCAGCTGTTCACTAATGTTGTGCAGGGTGTCGTTTATATGACCACTCTAAAAACCTGCCCTCATTGTAGTGTGCGATGTATATCAGTAAATTATTATGCAAATTTTCTTCTACTGTATTCCTAATGGGAGCAGTATTTTTAAGATGATTATGTTTTCAGCAACTGATCTCAGCACAAAGAACACAGTCTTTACTCAATCTCTGGCTCGGTCTCTGGGTCATAACTGACGTTAGGGTAGATTGTTATGGGAATGATCATATATGGGCATGATTGCGTACATTTGAAGTTGACAGCATACCCGTCAGAGCAGAGATTGGGAGTGCCATTGGGTATACAAGTGCACTGAGCTTGCTAATACCTATGAGATGAAAGAGTTTCTTTATTGTTATTCAATAGTCTCAAGATGGCTCATTAGCAGCCAATAGAATGGATAGTTCCCTTTCATCATACAGCAAGATGCATACATAGTGCGTATTAATAAATTATAAAATTTGGTTGAATGTCTGGATATTTGTAGATAAAATTCTGCAGTGTTGCATGAGTTATTGACTAACTCAAAGTCAATTGGGACTATGGTCTGGATGTCAGGACTGTCTTATGAAGAAAGACTGGATAGACTTGGTTTATACTCTCTAGAATTAAGGAGATTGAGAGGGGATCTTATAGAAACTTACAAAATTCTTAAGGGGTCGGACAGGCTAGATGCAGGAAGATTGCTCCCGATGTTGGGGAAGTCCAGGACAAGGGGTCACAGCTTAAGGATAAGGGGGAAATCCTTTAAAACCGAGATGGGAAGAACTTTTTTCACACAGAGAGTGGTGAGTCTCTGGAACTCTCTGCCGCAGAGGGTAGTCGAGGCCAGTTCATTGGCTATATTTAAGAGGGAGTTAGATGTGGCCCTTGTGGCTAAGGGGATCAGAGGGTATGGAGAGAAGTCAGGTACGGGATACTGAGTTGGATGATCAGCCATGATCATATTGAATGGCGGTGCAGGCTCGAAGGGCCGTATGGCCTACTCCTGCACCTAATTTCTATGTTTCTATGTTTCTAAGACATTACTACCCTGCTTGATGGAATGAAGGAGGGTGTTGGATGGGGAAACTGGGGTTTTGGAGGATTATATAATTGGATCATCAGCATGGCCATAAATGCAGCAATAGTGCTTGTGTGTTTATTTGTGGGAATTGCTATTGTTAAATGTATTATCGCCAGACTAATGACAGCCTTGGGTAAAGTGGGAACTGGTGAGAAAATCTTATTGCAGCACCTAGAAGAAGACATTTTGGAGTCCGATGGAAGTACAGAACATGTGAACCAGCAGGTAGAGAAGGAAATGTTGGAGGAAGAGTGTAATAGACTTAATAATGTGGAGAAGGAGGAATGGTATTAAGTCCAGAATAATTGAGCACCCTAACGGCTAGGGTGTGAAGCGCAGCAGAGGAGTAGGGAACAGCATTGGTGTCGACAAGCCAACCTGTCGACCTACGTGGTCCGGGTTTTGGGGGCTATAAAGCATCTGTGGTTAAGTATAAACTTGGATGACTAATAAGCCAAAGCTGATGAATTTCTGTTGTGTTATTATCCTATTAGTGGTCATAATATGACAAGAAGAGGGAATGAGGAAATATTATATAATAAAATTGCTCAAATGATAAGTTCTTAAGGAACGTGTTAAGTTGCAGGAGAAGAGCTTGTAGTTGGGGTTTTCAGAAATACATGCCTCCACAAAGCAATAAAGAACAAAGAACACACACAGGAGAACAGATGGTTTATCATAACATGGAAAGGTTGATCTGAATAGGCATATCTTTCTTTATTGCTTTGAAGCAATAATCATGCTGTGAGAAGTTGTAGTTGGTTTAGGTTGTTTGTTTATAATAGAGGTTGTTAATGGGCTTTCTCCATGACATGGGCACCATCCTTCTTCCTTTGTGACACATCTCAGAGTTTGGCTGTGTCATTAAGGCAATTTATGGTTGCCTATGTTGGATTGTAGGCACCAAGGCTAGATACTAAATTTGTGATTTGGTTTGTGCTGTTTAAATGTATTTATGTTGAGATAAGAGATAAGGCATAGGTGATGGTTGTGTGACCGTTGCAAAAGGATTTCTTATGGTTACCAGAAACTGAGAAAGTAACTCTGTTTTGATATTCTTCATTTCTTGTGAGGAATGCTTTTAGTGAAGAAGCGTTACATTCCTTTCCTCCAGAGATAGTAGGGGGAGGTTGTAATACAAAATGAAATTAGACCCGAGCTTGGGAAGAAGCAATCAAGTGTGACAATTAATGGCCTTTATGTGGCTGGAGTTGGGAATTGTGTGATTAGCAATAACTTAAGTCTTTACCACTTTGTAAGAATGGAGCAAAACTCATATTTAATCTTTGTAATCCATAAGTAACTGTATTTTAACGATGTGGTTGTAAGGAAATTAATTGTGAAGTGTATTATGTTTAATTACGATTGTAATCAGAAGAATCAGAATCAGAATCAGAATCAATTTATTTGTCATTTGGACCCCTGGAGGTCCAAACGAAATGCCGTTTCTGCAGCCATACATAACACACAAATAGACCCCAGACACAACATAATTACAATTTTACATAAACATCCATCACATAGCTGTGATGGAAGGCCAAAAAAAACTTCTCTCCACTGCACTCTCCCCCCCCCCCCGATGTCAGAGTCAAAGTCATAGCCCCCGGCTGGCGATGGCGATTGTCCCGCGGCCATTGAAGCCACGCCGGGTGGTGCGAGGTCGCACACCGGGTCTAGGTGTTGGAGCCCCCGGTGTGCGCTCGTAAAGTCCCGCAGCCGTTCCAGCCGCGCGGGGCAATGGTGTTAGGCCCCGCTCCAGGAGCTCTTCGACCCCGCAACTCGGGCGGGAGAATTCGCCGTTGCAGGAGCCCCGAAAAGCGGTCTCTCTCCAGAGGAGCCGCGGGCTCCCGGTGCCGCTCTCCGCAGACCCGCAGCAGCAGCCTCCGACTCCGCAGCAGCCTCCGACTCCGCAGCAGCCCCCGACTCAGCAGCAGCCTCCGACTCAGCAGCTGGAGCAGCAGCAGCAGCAACCCGCCGGACTCGACCAGCCCCCGCGACGGCGACGGTGAGTAGCACCCGAGTCCCCGGGCTTCCTCCTGTTGGAGGCCGCTCCTCGTTACGGCCTCAACGACAATGGAAACCCGACGAAAGAAGGTCGGGTCTCCAGTGCAGGGAGAGATTTTTAAAGTTTCCCCTCCCCCACCCACCCCACACACACCCCCCCAACAAAAAATAACAAAGTACTAGACTTTGGTTAAATCTGAAGTTTTAGAAATAACTTTCTTTTTCCAAAAGTGAAAATATATTTTGTATGTATGTGTGGTGTGATTGCTGTATTCTGTGTATATTCTGAGAAGTGTTCTATGAGAATTAGTTTTATATCTGTGGTTTTACTTTATTGAATTAAAATGATTTTGAGCAAAGAGGTTGAAGAAACCACAGAGGGGAAGAAGGTTGTAAAGGGGCCGGAAAAGGGAAAATCATGTGACTATACGTGTTGTCACTCAATGTAAAGGATTTAGTTGATTGGTTAATGCAAATAAGTTAAATGTATAGTAAACCATAATGATTGGTTAATAGTTGGTTTCGGCCTGAAACGTTGCCTATTTCCTTCGCTCCATAGATGCTGCTGCACCCGCTGAGTTTCTCCAGCAATTTTGTGTACCTATGATTGGTTAATAGTTGCCTCTACTTGTCTTTTACCTATATAATGTGTTAGGTAAATTAGTATTATATAATGTATTAGCTTAAGGATAAGATGGAAATCCTTTAAAACCGAGATGAGAAGAACTTTTTTCACACAGAGAGTGGTGAGTCTCAGGAGCTCTCTGCCGCAGAGGGTAGTCGAGGCCAGTTCATTGGCTATATTTAAGAGGGAGTTAGATGTGGCCCTTGTGGCTAAGGGGATCAGAGGGTATGGAGAGAAGGCAGATATGGGATACTGAGTTGGATGATCAGCCATGATCATATTGAATGGCGGTGCAGGCTCGAAGGGCCGAATGGCCTACTCCTGCACCTAATTTCCATGTTTCTATGTT
Organism: Leucoraja erinaceus; assembly: GCF_028641065.1. Lineage (NCBI taxonomy): Eukaryota > Metazoa > Chordata > Chondrichthyes > Rajiformes > Rajidae > Leucoraja > Leucoraja erinaceus. Next base: position 43,387,921 of record NC_073383.1, read on the forward strand.
TCTAAGACATTACTACCCTGCTTGATGGAATGAAGGAAAGTGTTGGATGGGGAAACTGGGGTTTTGGAGGATTATATAATTGGATCATCAGCATCGCCATAAATGCAGCAATAGTGCTTGTGTGTTTATTTGTGGGAATTGCTATTGTTAAATGTATTATCGCCAGACTAATGACAGCCTTGGGTAAAGTGGGAACTGGTGAAAAAATCTTATTGCAGCACCTAGAAGAAGACATTACGATTTTGGAGTCCGATGGAAGTACAGAACATGTGAACCAGCAGGTAGAGAAGGAAATGTTGGAGGAAGAGTGTAATATACTTAATAATGTGGAGAAGGAGGAATGGTATTAAGTCCAGAATAATTGAGCACCCTAAGGGCTAGGGTGTGAAGCGCAGCAGAGGAGTAGGGAACAGCATTGGTGTCGACAAGCCAACCTGTCGACCTACGTGGTCTGGGTTTTGGGGGGCTATAAAGCATCTGAGGTTAGGTATAAACTTGGATGACTAATAAGCCAATGCTGATGAATTTCTGTTGTGTTATTATCCTATTAGTGGTCATAATATGATCAGAAGAGGGAATGAGGAAATATTATATAATAAAATTGCTTATTATATAACACATTATATAGTGTTATATAACATTCAATTTACCCAACACCACTTCCTGGCTAACCTGGATTTCACTCAATTCCTCCAACTCCTTTGACCCGCGGTCCCCTGCTATTTCCGGCAAATTATTTATATCTTCCTTAGTGAAGACGGAACCAAAGTAATTATTCAATTGGTCCGCCATATCATTGTTCCCCATGATCAACTCACCCGTTTCTGACTGCAAGGGACCTACATTTGTTTTAACTAATCTCTTTCTTTTCACATATTTATAAAAACTTTTGCAGTCAGTTTTTATGTTCCCTGCCAGTTTTCTTTCATAATCTATTTTTCCTTTCCTAATTAAGCCCTTTGTCCTCCTCTGCTGGTCTCTGAATTTCTCCCAGTCCTCCGGTATGCTGCTTTTTCTGGCTAATTTGTACGCATCATCCTTCGCTTTGATACTATCCCTGATTTCCCTTGTTATCCACGGATGTACTACCTTCCCTGATTTATTCTTTTGCCAAACTGGGATGAACAATTTTTGTAGTTCATCCATGCAGTCTTTAAATGCCTTCCATTGCATATCCACCGTCAACCCTTTTAGAATTAATTGCCAGTCAATCTTGGCCAATTCACGTCTCATACCCTCAAAGTTACCTTTCTTTAAGTTCAGAACCATTGTTTCTGAATTAACAATGTCACTCTCCATCCTAATGAAGAACTCAACCATATTATGGTCACTCTTGCCCAAGGGGGCACATACAACAAGATTGCTAACTAACCCTTCCTCATTACTCAATACCCAGTCTAAAATAGCCTGCTCTCTCGTTGGTTCCTCTACATGTTGATTTAGATAACTATCTATCCCGCATACATTCCAAGAAATCCTCTTCCTCAGCACCCCTGACAATTTGATTCACCCAATCTATATGTAGATTGAAGTCACCCATTATAACTGTTTTGCCTTTGTCGCACGCATTTCTTATTTCCTGTTTGATACAATCTTCAACTTCACTACTACTGTTAGGTGGCCTGTACACAACACCCACCAGCGTTTTCTGCCCCTTAGTGTTTCGCAGCTCTACCCATACCGATTCCACATCCTCCAAACTAATGTCCTTCCTTTCCATTGCATTAATCTCCTCTCTAATCAGTAACGCTACCCCACCTCCTTTTCCTTTCTCTCTATCCCTCCTGAATATTGAATATCCCTGGATGTTCAGCTCCCAGCCTTGGTCACCCTGGAGCCATGTCTCCGTGATCCCAACTATATCATAGTCATTAATAGCTATCTGCACATTCAACTCATCCACCTTATTACGAATGCTCCTTGAATTGAGACACAAAGCCTTCAGGCTTGTTTTTACAACACTCTTACCCCTTATACAATTATGTTGAAAAGTGGCCCTTTTTGATTTTTGCCCGGGTTTTGTCTGCCTTCCACTTTTACTTTTCACCTTGCTACCTATTGCTTCTACCCTCATTTTACACCCCTCGGTCTCTACGCTCACACATTTAAGAAACCCTTTCCCTTTAACTCCACCCTCCACTATCCCATTCGACACCCCACCCCCCTTATTCAGTTTAAATCCACCCATGTAGCAGTGGCAAACCTGCCTGCCAGAATGCTGGTCCCACACCTGTTAAGATGCAATCCGTCCCTTTTGTACAGTTCCCCCTTACCCCAAAACAGATCCCAGTGATCTAAGAACCTAAATCCCTGCCCTGTGCACCAGTTCCTCAGCCACACGTTCAGGTCCCGTATCTCCCTGTTCCTGCTCGCGCCAGCACGGGGAACTGGAAGCAAACCGGAAATAACAACCCTGGAGGTCCTGCTTTTCAACATTTTTCCGAGCTCTCTAAAGTCACGCTGCAGAGTATTCATCCCCTTCTTTCCGACATCGTTTGTGCCGACATGCACTACCACTTCCGGATGTTCACCTTCGCCCTTGAGGATTTTCTGCACTCTGTCTGTGACATCCTGGATCCTGGCCCTGGGAAGGCAGCACACCATCCTTGCATCCCGTCTGTTGCCGCAGAAACCCCTGTCCGTACCTCTCACGATGGAGTCTCCCACTACAATGGCCTTGCCTGCCTTAGGCCTTTTTGGTTTTGGCTCAACAGCCCTATTCGCATCGCAAGCCAGTCCGCCGCTCACGTCTTCTGTTCCAACAGCTTCTAAGCGGATGAACCTGTTTACAAGAGGTACAACACCCGGGGACGTTGGCATTCCATGCTTCCCTCCCTTTCTCACTGTCTCCCACCTTCTCTCTTCCAGTACCTTAGGTGTAACAATCGTACATGTAGGACTTGTCGAGGAACGACTTTGTTTCTCGTACGAACCGGAGGTCATCCACTTGCTTCTCCAGTTCCCCAACACGGCCCTTCAGGAGCTCCACCTGGATGCACTTTTCGCATTTGTAGCAGCCAGAGGCACCAGCGGCGTCCTTGACCTCCCACATGCTGCATCATCGCACTGAATCAGCATGCCTGACATCTCCTCCTTTCGTCTCCACCTCTCAAGCGTAGTCTTCTTGATGTTTGGTGATATTACTAGTTCTATCCTGAACTCCCATCATACATTTTCCTTTCACAATAGCACATGTCCCTCCCTCATGGGCCAACAGATAGTCTAAGGCATATCTATTCTGTAAAGAGAACAGACGCATTTCTGATAGTTGAGTTTTTATTGCTTCCAGGGCTCCAGTAGTGGCATTTCCTAAAATGGTTAGTCCACAAATCATATAGTTTCGATTTTTTGCTGACAACACTCCCCCTACACCTCAGAAAGTAAGCAGGCTTAGTACTCCCCATCCCACAGCATCCCAGCTAGATGTTCCCATGGTAGTTCGGTTTTTCCAATTGGCACAGAATTCGGCGTATACTACCCTGCTCATTCTGCTTAGTGTGGCCTCCATGTAATCCATATTATTAGTCTTAATGCTCTGAGCAACGGCCAGGGGCAAACAATTCATCAGCATGGCACAAAATTGTGGTGATGCATTTCCACCTGCGTAATTTAGGTCTCCAGACTGATTGCCATAAACATCTTTAAATCGGTCTAGAAATTCTTCAGCTAACTCGCCCTTTTTGGGTTTCATGTCTAAGATTTTGGTTAAATCCACTAATTTTTGTAAAGCCAGGGTGGCAGCTGTTAACATATGGGCTTGTCTTTGATCGTCCTGATTGTGTGCGGCCTGCAATGCAGCATGGTCATTAAATCTCAAATGATCCTTGAACCTGGCATGCTCAAGGGTAGTCAAGACCTGTTCTATCAGGGACCATAAATCTGTTGAGTTAGCCTGGTACACAGACATGGTTGTCCTGAGGAAATTGACAAAGGCAATCGGACTCTTATTTTTGTCGGGCACCCCCATTAAGATGGCCATCATCTCGTTAGGTTTCCATGGTGTATACACTGGAATTAAAGCTTGCTGCGCCGGTTGTCCAACAGCTACTGGTGCCATTGCCATTGGGTTAGGAACCATACGGACTGGATTCTGCCATGGTACTCTTTCCCTAAACTGACTTTGGTCACTATCAGTATCCCGTGACCTTTCATGTTTTCTGGCAGAGACATCTTCTAACCCCCATTCATATTGATCACCATCTTCCTCTGAAGTCTCATCCGATGAATGGTCCCTTTTGGCTACTAACAATACTCCTCGTTGGTAATGTTTTTTTATTTGCCGTTTTTCTCTCCTACTGGGGGTTGGTGAAGGAGTTGGGACTGGGAAACTCTCGGAGTGTCCCCTTGTCTGGGACCTTGTTCGTCCGGTAATGTGGTCGGTAAACAGCCTTTGTTTCTTTTTTTTCTTCGCTCCGGGAAGGGTTGCGTTACTGGCACCTGATCCTGTTCCTGGTATTTTGGGGTAAAGGCCTGATATGCCTGCTTGGGCAGCGAGTTGTGATGCTGGTGGAGCTTGAACCGGGGTCAGATAGGGAGGTGGGGGTGCACTAGGGACCACATTCCAATCATTTTCCCATCCCTCATCGTCTCCCCCTGTCAATTGAAGACCAACCATTGAACTGCACAGTTCTGTTTTACCTTTCTTAAATTTCCTGCCTGTTTGATTTTAATCTTATCTTTCTCCTTTTCTTTCACCCTCTCCTGTTGCTTATTCTTTTTGTGTGCACACTCTTGTTTCAATACCTCAACGGTTTTTGGGATCCCTCCGTCGGTTAGTGTAATATCTAATTTAACCGCATTATCTAGCCAACTGGCCAGAATTGTTTTATCTCGTTCCCCCTCACACCACTTTCTCCATAATTCAATCAATTTCTTACTCTTTTTATTCGCAGTTCTTTTCCATATTAATTCTTGGGCTTGTTTTACCAGATCTGAAATTCTAGGACCACCCAGAGGCCATTGTTTGTTACCTAATTTCTGATTTAATGCAACTGATAATTCTCGGAATTGCTGAGAACTTTCGGGATATTTGTCACATAAAATCTGCAATGGGCTGCTAGGACTCTTGGTGTTATCTAAGTGATTACCCATCTTAATTCATTTATCACAATTAATATATTTATCACACTTATCAGTACTATATTCACAACCAATTTAATCTATACACAGTATTAATATTCTTATACTTTATTCTTATAACAATATAATAATTACGTTGACGTTTTACTATTTCTTATTTGGCAACCGTGACTTAGCACTGGATCCCAATTCAATTGTTTTTAACTACGTCCTGCCACTACAAAGGATCAGGATAAATTTAGCACTGTCAGCATTTAGCCGACTCCATTTCCAATTCTCTAATTATTACTGATCATTCCAAATGACCAATATAACCATATAACCATATAACTATTACAGCATGGAAACAGGCCATCTCGACCCTTCTAGTCCGTGCCGAACACATAATCTCCCCTAGTCCCATATACCTGCGCTCAGACCATAACCCTCCATTCCCTTCCCATCCATATAACTATCCAATTTATTTTTAAATGATAAAAAAAACAAACCTGCCTCCACCACCTTCACTGGAAGCTCATTCCACACAGCTACCACTCTCTGAGTAAAGAAGTTCCCCCTCATGTTACCCCTAAACTTCAGTCCCTTAATTCTCATGTCATGTCCCCTTGTTTGAATCTTCCCTACTCTCAGTGGGAAAAGCTTTTCCCACTGTGTTTTAGGTATTTAATCGACAGGATCCAGTTCAATCATCAGTTACCATTGATCTTTCCCAATGACCGAGTCTCTCCATTACAAATGGCCCAATCTGTTTAAAAGTCTATCTTACCAATCAACAAGGTTTGTTAGACTGACCTGATTCTGTCTAGATCCCATTCAACACAAGAACGAAGGGTCGACTACGCAGCGATATACGGATAAGAGGAAAACAGAGTGGTGTTTAACTACTCACTTCTGCTTGGCCAATTCCTCTAGTCCAATCAGTGCGCAGTTTGACGCTTATTTTCGTTCCTCGTGTTGTCGGTGAACCGTCTGAATCCCATCCTCGTCGCTAAATGTTAAAATGAGTTATTTTTGTCAGTCCAATTCAAGAAAACTTGATTCAAACTCTTGTTGTTGAAATCGATTCATTATTCTGACAGCGCTGGATAATTCTTTAAACCTTCCAACACAGAGTTAAAACTCTGGGGCAGGTTGAAAGAACTACTGACTTTGGCATAAATGTAACACATTATATAGGTAAAAGACAAGGAGTGGCAACTATTAACCAATCATTATGGTTTACTATACATTTAACTTATTTGCATTAACCAATCAACTAAATCCTTTACATTGAGTGACAACACGTATAGTCACATGATTTTCCCTTTTCCGGCCCCTTTACAACCTTCTTCCCCTCTGTGGTTTCTTCAACCTCTTTGCTCAAAATCATTTTATTTCAATAAAGTAAAACCACAGATATAAAACTAATTCTCAGAGAACACTTCTCAGAATATACACAGAATACAGCAATCACACCACACATACATACAAAACATATTTTCATTTTTGGAAAAAGAAAGTTATTTCTAAAACTTCAGATTTAACCAAAGTCTAATACTTACAATCGTAATTAAACATAATACACTTCACAATTAATTTCCTTACAACCACATCGTTAAAATACAGTTACTTATGGATTACAAAGATTAAATATGAGTTTTGCCCCATTCTTACAAAGTGGTAAAGACTTAAGTTATTGCTAATCACACAATTCCCAACTCCAGCCACATAAAGGCCATTAATTGTCACACTTGATTGCTTCTTCCCAAGCTCGGGTCTAATTTCATTTTGTATTACAACCTCCCCCTACTATCTCTGGAGGAAAGGAATGTAACGCTTCTTCACTAAAAGCATTCCTCACAACAAATGAAAGATTATCAAAACAGAGTTACCTTCTCAATTTCTGGTAACCATAAGAAATCCTTTTGCAACGGTCACACAACCATCGCCTATGCCTTATCTCTTATCTCAACATAAATACATTTAAACAGCACAAACCAAATCACAGATTTAGTATCTAGCCTTGGTGTCTACAATCCAACATAGGCAACCATAAATCGCCTTAATGACACAGCCAAACTCTGAGATGTGTCACAAAGGAAGAAGGATGGTGCCCATGTCATGGAGAAAGCCCATTAACAACCTCTATTGGAAACACCAACCTAAACGAACTACAACTTCTCACAGCATGATTATTGCTTCAAAGCAATAAAGAAAGATATGCCTATTCAGATCAACCTTTCCATGTTATGATAAGCCATCTGTTCTTTTGTGTGTTCTTTGTTCTTTATTGCTTTGTGGAGGCATGTATTTCTGAAAGCCCCAACTACAAGCTCTTCTCCTGCAACTTAACATGTTCCTTAAGAACTTATCATTTGAGCAATTTTATTATATAATATTTCCTCAAAGCCAGGACACTCATCCAAAAGACTAAATCTCTGACATTGCATCCTGGATTCCATGCTAATATATCTGCTTACATGCCCGACTGGTGTTTCTGTATCTGCGCGTATGTGTCTTTGTGTGTTTTATAAACACAGACCTTTCTTTTGCCACTTAATGGGACTAGGGTCCTCAAGTAAGAAGCCTTGAGTTTTAATTATGTCTATAGATTAACTGTCTAAACTAAGTCACACAGAAGGCTTGGTCCCCAACACAATATTCCACCACTCAGCCATAGGCCCCAACTGCACAGGCGCAGCTCATTTCGCCTCATCGCTAGCACTCTCTGCCCCTCCTCTTCACCCTCCCACTTCTTTCCCCTCTCCTCCCCTCCCCAATCTCTCCCTCACCTCTCTCTCCCTCTCCTTTCCCCTACCGTCAGTCACTCCCTCCATAACTCCTCTCTCCCTCCCTACCCCCCTCCTATCCCTTTAACCCCCACTCCTCACCTCCCCTATCCCCCCACTATCCCTCATCACCTCCCCCACTGCCCTCCTCTCCCTCTATTCCCCACTCCCTATCTCCCCCACTACCCCCTCCTCTACTCCCCCCTCCTCTCTCTCTATTCCCCTTCCTCCCCCACTCTCCCTCCTCACCTCCCCCCTCTTATTTCCCCCCCCCCCCCTACCCCCACTTCCTCCCCCCCCTCTCTTTTTCCCTACCCTCAATCATTCCCTCCCCCCCTCCATCACTCCTCTCCCCTCCCTACCCCTCTCCTATCCCTCTATCCCCCCACCTCACCTCTCCCTATTCCCCCACTATCCCTCCTCACCTCCCCCACTGCCCGCCTCTCCCTCTATTTCCCACCCTACCTCCCCCACTCTTCTCCATCTATTCCCTCTCCACCCCAATCTCCCTCCTCACCTCCTCACTCTTCTTTTCCCTCTCCTCCTACCCTTCCCCCGATCTCTTCTCCCTCACATCTCCTTTCCCCTACCCTCAGTCACTCCCTCCCTCCCTCCCTCCCTCCCTCCCTCCCTCCCTCCCTCCCTCCCTCCCTCCCTCCCTCCCTCCCTCCCTCCTCCCTCCCCCCTCCCCAAGTCCCCTCCCCCCCCCTAGTCCCCTCCTCTCCCTCTATCCATCTATCCCGGAGAAATGACGGGGGAAGAGTCATGGGGGAGAGTGGGGTATCATGGGGGAGGGGGGCATAAGCCAGCGAGGGGGACCGGAGGGGAAGGGCCTGGAGCTGCGGGCCATTGCGATGGCGGTGCAGTGGAGACTCGCTGCGGCCGACATCTCCAACGCCGCACTGCGCCACTTTCGGTCCCTCTGAAAATTGTGTCCGGTTGGGGACTTCCGCCGGCCACCCACAGCGTCCTTCAGCTCCAGTAAAAACGCGATGGTGCAGGATGGGGTAGACCGTCCCGGGGAGTGACAGGAGAGGACACCAATCCGCGTGGCGCTGACTGGCAGGAGAGGAGATCGATCCGATCTACGCACAAGCGTTTTTTATGAGTTGGCGAAAAATCGTAGCGCTGTCACGTACATTTTTTGCACAAATAGAAAAAATGTACAAACTGGAAAAGGGAAGGAAGGGAGGGAAGGGAGGGAGGGAGGGAGGGAGGGAGGGAGGGAGGAAGAAAGGAAGGAAGAAATTAAAATTTAAAAGTAAATAAATAAATAAATAAGTTGGAGCAAGAGGGTTAATTTGCCCAAGTTGCAGCATGAGGGGATTAATCCAAACAATCCATCTTGGCTCTGCAAACTACAGAGAACATGTCTAAAATGTTCCAATTATCACTGCCCAACAGAGCAATGGACACAAGGATGTAATTGCATATTTATTTTGGGGAAATTTCACAATGGGATCCCTTTAATATACAGGGGTCATTACAGGTGCACAATGGGACGAAATTATGTGCATCCTCCCCTTTACACCACATGTTGGTCAGTTTACACAGATCTGTATAAGGCGTGCCTTGAATATCACATGCCAACATGAGATGGAAATAAATCCCAGCTCAGTTTTAGAGAAACCTATACTTGCTGCACTCTGCTAATAAACAAAACTAGCAGACTGCAATCTCTTGGCAAACAGCACTCTATGCAGTCAACCTTCCCAGAAAAGACTGACTCAATGGTTTTAATAGCCTCTCATTTCTATTCTGTTGGTATCATAATAATACAGGCAGAAGCTCCAATAACTGAAGATGACCTTTGCAGTTAAACCCTGCCTCAATCAATCCACACCACAAACTAATCAATGTTCTAAAAGCAGGCACAGACATTAACAGTTGCTCCTTAAGTAGGAGCTTTTGTTTACAAACAGGACTCATCCTTCCTAATCCCAAATTTCCTCTGTATTCATATGTGGCCATTTCTTTTTATACACTACCTTTACTCTACTCTCTCTTATACCCTGACCATGAAAAGGTAGAGCACAAATTGTAGCTATTTGTCACTTCATGCCTACGATAGTGTAGTGGCAGATTATTATGTTGTTCAAGGAGTCTCTTCCTCTAGCCACTATGTTGAAGACAAAGGGGGTAAGGAGATAGCGTTTTTACGCATGGGAGCTCTCCACGAGACATTCAAAGCCATCCTGAGATAAATCTTCAAAACACAGTCTCTTGATTAATAGTTTCTTTATTGTCGAAGTAAAAAGAGTGATATATTTTTCTTCTTCTTCTTGTTTAAGTACATTTTAATCTTACTCGTAGTCAAACTCGTGCATGGTCAAACACCGGCATGTTGCTCCGAAATGGTCGAAAACTACGCCACCCCCCCCATGTTTCTTCGACTAAACTAACAACTAACTAGCTTCTGCGCCAGAATCCCAGCCACCAACACGCCTCCAACTATGTAATAAAACTCATCCACATAATTACAGACAGACAAAATTTAAAAGGAAATGGCCATCATTTATGACATACTAAGTTAAGCCAAATGGCCACTACAGATAGCTCACTGAAAGAGTTATCAAATTGCTCTCCACTTTTACTTTTTTCTTAAGGCCATGTTTTGGTGAACTACTGACAGATTTAATATTTGAAAATTATTACTGAACACAAATTACAGGTAAGATTTTTCAAGATGCTGCAGATCTGAATTTCTTTTCTCCCTCTGGTGACCAGCTTTGTTGTCAGTGGAAGTGTGTAGGTAGGATCTGCAGATGCTGGTTTAAACTGAAGATTGACACAAAATGCTGGAGTAATATTTTGTCTCAGCGGGACAGGCAGCATCTATGGAGAAAAGTTTGCCTGTACGTTAGGAGAAATTTACAGTGGCCAATTACACTATCAACCGGCACACCTTTGGTATGTGGGAGTAAACCAAAGTACCCGGGGGAAATCCACATGATCACAGGGAGAATGTATCATCAAAGGTCAAGATCAAAGTTGGATGTTTGACACTGACATGTTCGGGTGCTCCGGTTTCCTCCCACATCCCAATTCGTGTCTGAACTAACTGCATCACTTTGTCATTAACCAATTCCAAATTCTGATCCCATTTCCCACAGCCCCATCTAGGTTTCTAGCCTCCTGAACTCCTGAGGCCTGCCTATTCTTGATAAGGATTCCCCCCTCCCTCTTCATGGCCACTTGATTTATCTGATCCCACATGGTACATTTTCTATTGTAAGAAAGTGTGTATCATGCAAAGCCTCGAAATGTGTACAGAATAAAACCAGCATCCTCTCTAAGTACCCAAAAGGGCCCCAATTGATGTTCCAGAAGTACTCCCCTTGCTGTGTCTCATCCTCCTCCATCTCACCCTTCTGCTGTCATCGAAAGCTTGAATTGTTCTCAGATAAGCTATCAATACCTTCCATGATTCTTTCATCGTACTCCAAAATGCATTTAATTGAAACATAGAAACATAGAAATTAGGTGCAGGAGTAGGCCATTCGGCCCTTCGAGCTTGCACCGCCATTCAATATGATCATGGCTGATCATCCAACTCAGTATCCCGTACCTGCCTTCTCTCCATACCCTCTGGTCCCTTTAGCCACAAGGGCCACATCTAACTCCCTCTTAAATATAGCCAATTAACTGGCCTCATCACTTTAGTAGCAGTATCATTAAAGCAGTATCATTGCCTTGTTGTGAGCATTAACTCCAAATATCCCAACCTCATTCATCCTGTCCCCAGTAAGTAACCTCCAGATGTTCTTGGCTTCAGGACATATTTTAGCTACTGAACAACAATGAGAATAACTTAAGTGAATAAACAAAATGAAATTGGGGAAGTATTAATTTTCAAAACTTACTAAATGCTTGGAGGATACAAGAAGATATATTAATAGCAAAAGGATAACGAGGGATAAAATTGGTCCATTAGAGAGTCAGAGTGGACAGCTATCTGCAGAGCCAAAAGAGATGGGGGAGATATTGAACAATTTATTTTCTTCGGTATTCACCAAGGAGAAGGATATTGAATTATGTGAGGTAAGGGAAACAAGTAGAGTAGCTATGGATATTATGAGATTCAAAGAAGAGGAAGTACTGACACTTTTGAGAAATATAAAAGTGGATAAGTCTCCAGGTCCGGACAGGATATTCCCTAGGACATTGAGGGAAGTTAGTGTAGAAATAACAGGGGCTATGACAGAAATATTTCAAATGTCATTAGAAACGGGAATAGTGACGGAGGATTGGCGTACTGCGCATATTGTTCCATTGTTTAAAAAGGGTTCTAAGAGAAAACCTAGCAATTATAGACCTGTTAGTTTGACGTCAGTGGTGGGCAAATTAATGGAAAGGATACTTAGAGATAATATATATCTAAGCATCCGGATAAACAAGGTCTGATTAGGAACAGTCAACATGGATTTGTGCCTGGAAGGTCATGTTTGACTAATCTTCTTGAATTTTTTGAAGAGGTTACTCGGGAAATTGATGAGGGTAAAGCAGTGGATGTTGTATATATGGACTTCAGTAAGGCCTTTGACAAGGTTTCTCATGGAAGGTTGGTTAAGAAGGTTCAATTGTTGGGTATTTATGGTGGAGTAGCAAGATGGATTCAACAGTGGCTGAATGGGAGATGCCAGAGAGTAATGGTGGATGGCTGTTTGTCAGGTTGGAGGCCAGTGACTAGTGGGGTGCCACAGGGATCTGTGTTGGGTCCACTGTTGTTTGTCATGTACATCAATGATCTGGATGATGGTGTGGTAAATTGGATTAGTAAGTATGCAGATGATACTAAGATAGGTGGTGTTGTGGATAATGAAGTACATTTTCCAAAGTCTACAGAGAGATGTATGCCAGTTGGAAGAGTGGGCTGAAAGATGGCAGATGGAGTTTAATGCTGATAAGTGTGAGGTGCTACATCTTGGCAGGCCAAATCAAAATAGGACGTACGTGGTAAATGGTAGGGAATTGAAGAATGCAGTTGAACAGAGAGATCTGGGAATAACTGTGCACAGTTCCCTGAAGGTGGAATCTCATGTGGATAGGGTGGTAAAGAAAGCTTTTGGTGTGCTCGCCTTTATAAATCAGAGCATTGAGTATAGAAGTTGGGATGTAATGTTAAAATTGTACATGGCATTGGTGAAGCCAATTCTGGAGTATGGTGTACAATTTTGGTCGCCTAATTATAGGAAGAATGTCAACAAAGTAGAGAGAGTACAGAGGAGATTTACTAGAATGTTGCCTGGGTTTCAGTGACTAAGTTACAGAGAAAGGTTGAACAAGTTAGGTCTTTATTCTTTGGAGCGCAGAAGGTTAAGGGGGGACTTGATAGAGGTCTTTAAAATGATGAGAAGGATAGACAGAGTTGACGAGGATAAGCTTTTCCCACTAAGAGTAGGGAAGATTCAAACAAGAGGACATGACTTGAGAATTAAGGGACAGACGTTTAGGGGTAACATGAGGGGGAACTTCTTTACTTAGAGAGTGGTAGCTGTGTGGAATGAGCTTCCAGTGAAGGTGGTGGAGGCAGGTTCGATTTTATCATTTAAAAATAAATTGGATAATTATATGAACGGGAAAGGAATAGAGGGTTATGGTCTGAGTGCAGGTAGATGGGACTAGGGGAGAATACGTGTTCGGCACGGACTAGAAGGGCCGAGATGACCTGTTTCCGTCCTGTAATTGTTATATGGTTATATAAGATTGGAAATCAGCCAATGTGACTCCCATGTTCGTAGAGGGATCAAGACAGAAGGCAGAAAACTATAGGTGAGTTTAAAATCTACTTTTGGCAAATGCCAGATTCAATAATCAAAGAAGAAATAACTCATCATCTGGGAAGTTGAATACGGTAATCAAATCTAGTCAACATAGTATTATGAAAGGTCAATCCAATTTGACAAATATGCCCGAATTCTTTGAGTATACAACAGGGAAAGTTGATAGAGGGGAACGTGCAAATGTAGTGCGTTTAGATTTCCCAAAAGCCATTTGACAATGTGTCACATATTGGGCTTTTGCATAACGTAGGATCTCATGGTATTTGTGGAAGTGTGTTAGCATGGATTGAAATTTGGCGGACTCATTAGAAAACAAATAGTTGGAATTAATGCGTAACTAGTGCTCCTCAATTGTTTACTATTTACATTAATGACCATGAGGAGAAACTGAAATGTAAGGTTTCCATGTTATCCAATGGTAAGAAAATAGATGGTCGAGCATGTTGTGTTAAAGACATTATGATTCTGCCATAGGATATAGATAGATCGAGTGATTTGGGAAAAAATCTGGCAAATGTGCTCTTACATTCAGTAAAGGGGATGTAAAGTGGGTTTAATACCTGAATGGAGAGAGGTTGCAAATGAGTGAAATTCAAAGAGATTTTGATATTCTAGTGCATGAATCATAAAAAGTTGGCAGGCAGGTTCAACAACTTAAAAACCTTTATTGTGAATGGGTTGAAGTTTAAGAATTGGGAGAAATTGATATAGTTGTACAGGGGTTTGGTGAGGCCTTACTTAGAATACTGTGCACAGTTTCAGTTCCTTTACTTAAATAAAGATATAGTAGCATTGGACATAATCCAAAGGAGATTCATCAGGCTAATTCCAAAGATGAGAGGGTTGGCCTATCAAGAGAGCACAGACAGTTTGTATTCCTCAGAGTTTAGAAGAATGAAGGGTAACCTTATTCACACATAAAGATTGTAAGGGGGCTAGATAGATGTCAGGGCCGATGTTGCGATGATTTCACCTGTGGTTGAGTCTTGGACAAGGAACCATAGCTACAATCTAAGGGGCGAGTCACTTAAAACTGAGTTATATAAAAATGTATTTTCTTAGAGACTCTGAAATTCTCTGAGGCTGGTGGAGGCCGGATCCTAAGATATACCTGAGGTAGGGAGAGATAAATATTAGAAAGATCAAGGAATTGGGGTAATGAGGCATAGAGGAGGAGTTGAAGACATAGATCATCCAATGTCATATTCAAAGGCAGGGCTGGCTTGAGAGGTATGTTGGCGTACTCCTGTCATGATGGAACACAACGGCAAAATACTCAATGCAGCAAATAATCTCTGCACAGCATGGTCCTTATGTCAACATGTAAAATACATTTGGATCGGTACATAGATAGCAAATGTTTAGAGCGATATGGGTTAAACACAGGCAAATGTGACTTGGACAATTTGGACAGAAGAGCCTGTTTCTGTGTTCTATGACTCTTTGGCTCAAATTGGAAAATGTGTTATCAGCTCAAGTATGGTTTGCAATCACATATGCCTACTGAAAGAATGGTGCAATTAGACCTGTGGTCCAGTCCCAGTGTTGTACATCCCATCCTGATAACAATTGATTTTTGAGGACATGATACCAAAAGGTACAATGCTATGCAATCAAATGGCAAAGCAAACACGTCCAAAATGCAACCTTTCTTCAGTGATACACAAGGTAATTCGGCTAACACTATGGTCTTTGGCATGGGATTCCGTTACCTGGGGGCTGTGAGTTCACACGTTAATCATGTAGACACACTTCTCAGAAGGGATTCACAGCAGGACTTTCTCGTTATTTTAATTATTTAAATTATTTTATTTAATAGGCTCAACCATCTCTGCACCTGAAGAGAGCAACAGTGCAATTTAACAATTTACATTACAGCCCATAAAAATCTTCTGCGAACTATGATACAACAGGTTTACAATGCAACACCAAGTGTTTCTTTTATAGCTTAAAACACTTGTTTTAAACATGAAGACACATTTAACATTACAAAATCCAATGGTGGGGCGGCGCTTTTGCAGTCCGTCTGTCTTTTTTAAATTTTTTGTCTCGTTTGAGTAAGTTATAATGATATTTTTAAACTGGGTATGTGTGTGGGGGGAGGGGGAAGGGGGGGGGAACTTTTAAAATCTTTTCCATGTACGGAGGATCCGACCTTTTCCCTGTCGGGTCTCCGTCGTCGTTGGGGCCTAGCACCGTGGAGCGGCCTCCAATCGGAACGATCTGGGGATTCAATCGCGGAGCCTGCAGACTTACTTACCATCGTGGAGATGGCCGAGGTCGGAGCGGGAGGAGCTGTCGTGCTGCGGCCTGACCTCGGAGATTCGGAGGCTCCAGCCGCAGGTCTGGTGGACTGTAAAACCGGGAGCCCGCGGGTCCCTGGTGGGAGACTGCTTTTTGGGGCTTCCGCAACGACGACTTCTCCCGTCCGAGTTGCGGGGTTGAGGATGACCTGGAGCAGGGCCTTACATGGCACGGCTTTAATGGCCGCGGAACATGCTAGCTCCCGCCGGGGGGCTCCAACATCAAGACCCGGAGCGTGGCCTTGCATCGCCCGGCGCGGCTTTAATGGCCGCGGGAATTATTTACCATCGCCCGCCGGGGGCTTTGACTCTGACATCGGGAGGAGAATGGGGAGTGCAGGGGATAGATAAGACTTTGCCTTCCATCACAGCGAGGAGGAGATTCGCTATGATGGATGTTTGTGTAAATTGTGTTGTGTCTTGGTTCTTCTACTTGTTTGTATGACTGCAGGAACCAAATTTCGTTTGAACCTCAATGAGGTTCAAATGACAACAAATAAATTGTATCATTGTATCATAATAAAAGATAATTATTTTACATTTTTAAACCTTTGTTCAGGGTATTTCAATTTCTACACCTAAGGTATTGTTGTACTAAGATTGTTACACCTAAGGTACTGGAAGAGAGAAAGTGGGAGACAGTGAGAAAGGGAGGGAAGCATGGAATGCCAATGTCCCCGGGTGTTGTACCTCTTGTGAACAGGTTCACACGCTTAGAAGTTGTTGGGACAGAAGATGTGTTTACACTGAGCGGCGGACTGGCTTGCGATGCGAATAGAGCTGTTGAGCCAAAACCAAAAAGGCCTAAGGCAGGCAACGCCATTGTAGTGGGAGACTCCATTGTGAGAGGTACGGACAGGGGTTTCTGCGGCAACAGACGGGATGCGAGGATGGTGTGCTGCCTTCCTGGTGCCAGGATCCAGGATGTCACGGACAGAGTGCAGAAAATCCTCAAGGGCGAAGGTGAACATCCGGAAGTGGTAATGCATGTCGGCACAAACGATGTCGGAAAGAAGGGGATGAATATTCTGCAGCGTGACTTTAGAGAGCTCGGAAAAATGCTGAAAAGCATGACCTCCAGGGTTGTTATCTCCGGTTTGCTTCCAGTTCCTCATGCTGGCGAGAGCAGGAACAGGGAGATACGGGACCTGAACGTGTGGCTGAGGAACTGGTGCACGGGGCAGGGATTTAGATTCTTAGATCACTGGGATCTGTTTTGGGGTAAGGGGGAACTGTACAAAAGGGACGGATTGCATCTTAACAGGTGTGGGACCAGCATTCTGGCAGGCAGGTTTGCCACTGCTACATGGGTGGATTTAAACTGAATAAGGGGGGTGGGGTGTCGAATGGGATAGTGGAGGATGGAGTTAAAGGGAAAGGGTTTCTTAAATGTGTGAGCGTAGAGACAGAGGGGTGTAAAATGAGGGTAGAAGCAATAGGTAGCAAGGTGAAAAGTAAAAGTGGCAGGCAGACAAAACCAGGGCAAAAATCAAAAAGGGCCTCTTTTCAACATAATAGTATAAGGGGTAAGAGTGTTGTAAAAACAAGCCTGAAGGCTTTCTGTCTCAATACAAGGAGCATTCATAATAAGGTGGATGAGTTGAATGTGCAGATAGCTATTAATGACTATGATATAGTTGGGATCACGGAGACATGGCTCCAGGGTGACCAAGGCTGGGAGCTCAACATCCAGGGATATTCAATGTTAAGGAGGGATAGAGAGAAAGGAAAAGGAGGTGGGGTAGCGTTGCTGATTAGAGAGGAGATTAACGCAATGGAAAGGAAGGACATTAGTTTGGAGGACGTGGAATCGGTATGGGTAGAGCTGCGAAACACTAAGGGGCAGAAAACGCTGGTGGGTGTTGTGTACAGGCCACCTAACAGTAGTAGTGAAGTTGGAGATGGTATCAAACAGGAAATTAGAAATGCGTGCGACAAAGACAAAACAGTTATAATGGGTGACTTCAATCTACATATAGATTGGGTGAATCAAATTGGCAGGGTGCTGAGGAAGAGGATTTCTTGGAATGTATGCGGGATAGTTATCTAATGTAGAGGAACCAACGAGAGAGCAGGCTATTTTAGACTGGGTATTGAGTAATGAGGAAGGGTTAGTTAGCAGTCTTGTTGTACATGCCCCCTTGGGCAAGAGTGACCATAATATGGTTGAGTTCTTCATTAGGATGGAGAGTGACATTGTTAATTCAGAAACAATGGTTCTGAACTTAAAGAAAGGTAACTTTGAGGGTATGAGACGTGAATTGGCCAGAATTGACTGGCAATTAATTCTAAAAGGGTTGACGGTGGATATGCAATGGAAGACATTTAAAGACTGCATGGATGAACTACAAAAATTGTTCATCCCAGTTTGGCAAAAGAATAAATCAGGGAAGGTAGTACATCCGTGGATAACAAGGGAAATCAGGGATAGTATCAAAGCGAAGGATGATGCTTACAAATTAGCCAGAAAAAACAGTATACCGGAGGACTGGGAGAAATTCAGAGACCAGCAGAGGAGGACAAAGGGCTTAATTAGGAAAGGAAAAATAGATTATGAAAGAAAACTAGCAGGGAACATAAAAACTGACTGCAAAAGTTTTTAAAGATATGTGAAAAGAAAGAGATTAGTTAAAACAAATGTAGGTCCCTTGCGGTCAGAAACAGGTGAATTGATCATGGGGAACAAGGATATGGCGGACCAATTGAATAACTACTTTGGTTCCGTCTTCACTAAGGAAGACATATATAATCTGCCGGAAATAGCAGGGGACCGCGGGTCAAAGGAGGTGGAGGAATTGAGTGAAATCCAGGTTAGTCGGGAAGTGGTGTTGGGTAAATTGAATGGATTGAAGGCCGATAAATCCCCAGGGCCAGATAGGCTGCATCCCAGAGTACTTAAGGAAGTAGCTCCAGAAATAGTGGATGCATTAGTAATAATCTTTCAAAACTCGTTAGATTCTGGAGTAATTCCTGAGGATTGGCGGGTAGCAAACGTAACCCCACTTTTTAAGAAGGGAGGGAGAGAGAAAACGGGGAATTACAGACCAGTTAGTCTAACATCGGTACTGGGGAAACTGCTAGAGTCAGTTATTAAAGATGGGATAGCAGCACATTTGGAAAGTGGTGAAATCATTGGACAAAGTCAGCATGGATTTCCGAAAGGTAAATCATGTCTGACGAATCTTATAGAATATTTCGAGGATGTAACGAGTAGCGTGGATAGGGGAGAACCAGTGGATGTGGTGTATCTGGACTTCCAGAAGGCTTTCGACAAGGTCCCACATAAGAGATTAGTATACAAACTTAAAGCACATGGCATTGGGGGTTCAGTATTGATGTGGATAGAGAATTGGCTGGCAAACAGGAAGCAAAGAGTAGGAGTAAACGGGTCCTTTTCACAATCGCAGGCAGTGACTAGTGGGGTACCGCAAGGCTCAGTGCTTGGACCCCAGCTATTTACAATATATATTAATGATCTGGATGAGGGAATTGAAGGCAATATCTCCAAGTTTGCGGATGATACTAAGCTGGGGGGCAGTGTTAGCTGTGAGGAGGATGCTAGGAGACTGCAAGGTGACTTGGATAGGCTGGGTGAGTGGGCAAATGTTTGGCAGATGCAGTATAATGTGGATAAATGTGAGGTTATCCATTTTGGTGGCAAAAACAGGAAAGCAGACTATTATCTGAATGGTGGCCGACTTGGAAAAGGGGAGATGCAGCGAGACCTGGGTGTCATGGTACACCAGTCATTGAAAGTAGGCATGCAGATGCAGCAGGCAGTGAAGAAAGCGAATGGTATGTTAGCTTTCGTAGCAAAAGGATTTGAGTATAGGAGCAGGGAGGTTCTACTGCAGTTGTACAGGGCCTTGGTGAGACCACACCTGGTGTATTGCGTACAGTTTTGGTCTCCAAATCTGAGGAAGGACATTATTGCCATAGAGGGAGTGCAGAGAAGGTTCACCAGACTGATTCCTGGGATGTCAGGACTGTCTTATGAAGAAAGAATGGATAGACTTGGTTTATACTTTCTAGAATTTAGGAGATTGAGAGGGGATCTTATAGAAACTTACAAAATTCTTAAGGGGGTGGACAGGCTAGATGCAGGAAGATTGCTCCCGATGTTGAGGAAGTCCAGGACAAGGGGTCACAGCTTAAAGATAAGGGGGAAATCCTTTAAAACTGAGATGAGAAGAACTTTTTTCACACAGAGAGTGGTGAATCTCTGGAACTCTCTGCCACAGAGGGCAGTTGAGGCCAGTTCATTGGCTATATTTAAGAGGGAGTTAGATGTGGCCCTTGTGGCTAAGGGGATCAGAGGGTATGGAGAGAAGGCAGGTACGGGATACTGAGTTGGATGATCAACCATGATCATATTGAATGGCGGTGCAGGCTCGAAGGGCCGAATGGCCTACTCCTGCACCTAATTTCTATGTTTCTATGTTTCTACCTGAGTCTGAGTGTATATTCCTATATTTTTATCATGATCTGTAAAATGTTAGTAAATATATATATAATTTTCCCTGTTGGTTTACTGCCTATTAAATTTCCGTACAGAGTACCTTGGAAAAGAGGCCTGAAAGCAACCAACTTTGGGAAAGGTAAAGTTATAGTCTGTGGAACTGATTTCTTCAATGTCCGCAGCAAGTCATGTTTCATTGCCATTGACTAAAAACTCAGGGCCTTGCCTTTTGTAACTTAAACTATGTTTTCTTAGATTCCACAAAACCTACAAAATAAAATTAATTTAATATTCCATGGGAAAAATTAATCTTGTAATCAACCAAATGAATTCAATATGGCCAGATAAGTATATGAATTTTGAGTACCGTCATTGATTCATGCAGCACAGAAATGAGCCATTTGGCTCATCATGTCCATGCTGACATTTTCATCAACAGTAATTTAGGTTGCTCGACATTAGAACAGTATCCTTCTATGCTTTGCCTATTTAAATGTCTGTCCAAATGCCTCTTAAATGTAGTGATTGCATCTGATTCCACTACCTTTCATGGGAGTTGGTTCCAGATATCAACCACTCTATGTAAAAGAAACTTACTCCGAAGATCCGCTTTAAAACTCCTTCCTTTCATCTCCCTTCTTGTTTTTGATATCTCCACCACAGGAAAATAATTTTGACTATCCATGCCTCTCATAATCATATGTACTTATATTTAGCTACCCATGATAAATTGCTCACAATTTAATAGAGTGAGAGTCATGAAATAAACAATTTCATCCACAATCTTGACCAATCCGTGGGATGGAGATATTTTGGCTTTAGTTTGAAGGTCAAGGAACACAACCAAAAATTGAATGTGGCCCATTGTTTTCATCTATGGCCATTCCCCTTATATTTCTTTTCTCTCTATTTCTCTTTCCAACGGTGCAGATCAATATACTTGTGAAAACGTCCATCCATAATATTGGAACCTTTGCATCCAAATAGTTCACAATACCACTCATGAACAGTAAAGTGAGAATAAACTTTTTGCTGATTGACTGTGGATAAATACTGCCGTATCTTTTGTGAGAATTACACTTCAAAAATTACCTTCACTTTGGCCACTTGAAAAAAACAGAAATATTTCAGTTTAACATCTCATTTGAGAGATGACACTTATGACAATGCATCATGTTGTCAATACTACACTGGGATGTAATCACCGTTTACAGAGTTAAGTCACAGCGCCGAAGATGCTTAAGAATGAACTGCAGATGCTGGAAAAATCGAAGGTAGATAAAAATCCTGGAGAAATTCAGCGGGTGAGGCAGCATTTATGGAGCGAAGGAATAAGTGACGTTTCGGGTCGAGACCCTTCTTCGGACTGATGTGGGGGCGGGGAGAAGAAAGGGAGAGGCGGAGACATTGGACTGTGGGAGAACTGGGAAGGGGAGGGGAAAGGGAAAAAGCAAGGACTACCTGAAATTGGAGAAATCAATGTTCATACCGCTGGGGTGTAAACTACCCAAGCGAGGTGCTGCTCCTCCAATTTACGGTGGGACTCACTCTGGCCATGGAGGAGGCCCAGGACAGAAAGGTCGGATTTGGAATGGGAGGGGGAGTTGAAGTGCTGAGCCACAGGGAGTTCAGGTTGGTTATTGCGACCTGAGCGAAGGTGTTGGACGAAGCAATCGCCAATCCTACGCTTGGTCTCACCGATGCATTTCGTTGTCTCTGTACTGTACACTGACAATGACAATTAAAATTGAATCTGAATCTGAATCTGAATCTGAATGTAGAGCAGCTGTCACCTAGAACAGCAGATGCAATAGATGAGGTTGGAGGAGGTACAGGTGAACCTCTGCCGCACCTGGAAAAACTGCTTAGGTCCTTGGATGGAGTCAAGGGGGAAGGTAAAACGACAAGTGTAGCATTTCCATTGTGGCGATTGTTTTCCGGATCGTATCTCCGGTCGCTCTGCGGCCTAACATCATGGAGCTGGAGGCCTTGCTCGAGACTGACTTTTGAGCCCCACCTCGGGGCCATGGACTTACCATCGGAGCCTGTGATCCCTTGCCTGGGGTCGACACTCCATCGTTGCCTGCGAATTTCAACAACGAAGAGCTCGCAGTCTCGGGTCGAGACTGATGTCGGTAAGCTCCAAGTCACAGAAGGTTCAACCAGCCCCGACCTGGGGTCCGATCGCCTGGCGCGGGGGAGCTGAGATCCCCCCGATGTGAGAGCTTGATCGGCCCCGATGCTGAGGGCTCGACCG
Source organism: Leucoraja erinaceus (assembly GCF_028641065.1). NCBI lineage: Eukaryota > Metazoa > Chordata > Chondrichthyes > Rajiformes > Rajidae > Leucoraja > Leucoraja erinaceus. The sequence goes on from NC_073383.1 coordinate 43,410,570, forward strand.
CCGGCTGCGGGAGCCAAGATCGTCCTGACAACGGAATGTTTGAGTGCCCCGACCGCGGGAAAACAAAGAAGGGAAGAGATTGAACGTTTTTTGCTGTCCATCACAGTGAGGAATGTGGGGGAGTCTTGGGATTTATTTGGGGATCTTGTTGCTCTTTATTGGTATGATTGTATGGCAAATCAAATTCCTTGAATGTTGCAAAACATACTTGGCTAATAAAGTACTATTATGATTATGATTATGATTGTGAGATACACAACAGAGACAGACAGATGTCAGCATCAGCTACCTATTTTATTTTATACTAATCCAACCCTAATGCCCCTGTCCCACTTCGGAAACCTGAACGGAAACCTCTGGTGACCTTGCGCCCCACCCAAGGTTTCTATGAGTCGCCAGAGGTTTTGGTCACTTGCCTGGAAAGCCTCGACTGAAGCATGAGCTGCATCTACTCACCAAAGATCCTACAGGATCTTTGCTACCGTCTGCACACACAAACACATCGCGAAGATGGGGACCAGGGACAGCGGAGGAGCACTGTCTGCACGTTGAAGAGGAAGGTAAACGGCTGCCGCAGAGCACGGTAAGTCCTTTAGAGAGCGCGGGAGGGAGGTAGAGAAGTGGAGAGAAGGACAGAGAAGGGGAGAGAGAACGGGGGAGAAGGGGGGAGAAGGAATGGAGACAGTTTTAAGAAGCTTATAAAGTTAACGGGCATTTTACCTTCCGGCGGATCTTCTAGGTCCTGAAAACCAAAGATCCTACAGGATCTTTGCTGAAAACTCCAATGAGCCAATCAAAATGGCCGATCAGCGAAGGAGATTGCCTTCGACTGCCTGTAAGTAAATAGCAACCCCACTCTACTGGCTTCGACCAAACGGCAACCTATTTTTAGTCGAGGCCGGTTTTGTTTTTTTTTAAATAATCGCAGGAATATAGAAGAAGCCTCGACTACATGGAAACCACTTTCCACCATAAGGGAGAGTGACCAAAACCTCCGGGAACCTCACGGAAACCTTGGGTGAGGCGAGGTCTCCAGAGGTTTCCGTTCAGGTTTCCTAAGTGGGACAGGGTCTTAACTCATGCAAACATGAGAACATACAAACTCCAACATTCAGGATTGAATCTTAGGCTGTTGGAACTGTGAGGCAGCTGCTCTACCAGCTGGGGCACTGTGGTGCTTATGTTAGGAGTGTGGCAAACATATAACCTTTGTTTGTTGAGTGGCTGAATAAATGAAATGCTGAATAGTCTATGCCTGCTGATATCTTCATACGCTCTAACTGATAAGTGAGAATGTTCCCTCTGGGCCTTGGCTAATCCATCTATACTTGTTACACACTGTAGCTTTCAAATGTGCTCTTAGCTTGATGTGCCTGAGTGCTCTCTTCCGCAGGCAGAATAGGACCATTGCCTTGTGCAGCAAATAGCTCTTCCTGGGGGAATAGCTGGGGGCGCTGCAGCGGCTGCGCCTGTCAGCAGCGCGTTAGTCTTTTCAATTTTTAGTATGTTTTAAAGTATGTTTTAAAGTTTGTTTTAATGTTCCTTTGTGTGTCTTGTGTGGGGGGTGGTGTGGGGGGGGTAAGGGGGAAACCGCTTTGGTCGCCTCCTCCACGGAGAGGCAACTTTTTCCAGGTCGCGTCCCCCGTGGCCTAACAACGAGGATCGACGCGGCCCTTTCTGGAGATGCGCCCGGGGGCTTCTGCGGTGGGTGCAACGTGGACTCTCGGCGTGGAGCGGGTGAGCCCTCGCTGGGGCTCACTGGAGGGGAGCATTCCGTTTTGCTGGCCCGCGGCAGCCGGCAGCCTGAAGCCGCGGTCTGCAGAGCTCCAAATGGCGCGGCGTCCGCAGCCCCGGTTCCCTCGTGGGGGACCTGGGGGAAGAAGAAGCCATCACGGCCGGCCCGTGGCCAACTTTTACCGCGGGTGCGGCATGGACTTACCATCACCCCTGGAGGGGAGCTTCGACCACCGGCCCTGCAGTCTGCGGTGCTTCTGGCTGCGGCGCGGCGGGAACTTTAATTCTTCGACCGCTGGCCTGCGGCCAACACCAACCTGAAGCCGCGGTCTCCAGTGGGGAAGAGCCGATCCTGGACTTACCTTGACTTTGACTTTGTCCCTTACCATCTGGACGCCCGCAGCAACGGCTGCGGAAGGTGGAGGTCCCGACCACGGGGGAAAATGGAGGAGGACTGGCCAAGTTCTGTGCCTTCCACCACAGTGATGAATGCTGTGGTGGATGTTTGTGTTACATTTTTATTGTGGTTGTGTGTTCTTTATTATTGTACCGCTGCTGACAACCCAAATTCCACCGACCCTAGTTGTGTGGCAAATAAATTCTATTCTATTCTATTCTATTCAAGGTAGATAAGAATAAAAGATTGTAACGATTTTCTCGCTTTGGGAGGGATGAAGAATGATGTGGAGCATAACATCTGTTGGACCCCCATGATGTGGTTATAATTGATGGGCTGGGCCGAAGGGCCTGTTTCCATGTTCTATGACTCCATTTTATTTTATGTTTAACCATTTGTAATACGTCAACCAAATCCTTTTTTCTCTCTCGTTGTAAAGCAAGATGCAGGAAATCTATGATAAAAACAGAACAAAGAGTCCTTGATCCGATCCGAATCGTTGCTTCTGTCACTCACTCACTATTTTCCCCATCGTTTTTTTTTCACTACCTATTACTCCTCTCACTATATGACGTCCAATTCATGCAAATCATGCAGCAGGAGTCTAGATTAGTTCAGGTTAGTTCAGAGGTACAATTTGGAAACAGGCCCTTTGGCTAACTAAGTGATCACCCATACACTAGTTCTATCCTACACATGACGGACAATTTACAGAAGCCAATTGACCTATAAACCCACCCGTCTTTGGAATGTGGGAGGAAACCGGAGCACCCGGAGAAAACCCACGCAGTCAGGATCGAACCTGGGTCTCTGGCGCTATAAGACAGCAACACCACCACTGTACCGTTGTGCCATCCTGATATCAGATGGGAACCAGTGGAAAGGAACGGAGGAGGCAGGCAAATCCCAATGCCTCCTTCCTACAATATGAAAGCGCAGAGCAAGTATAAATGCTGTGGATTGCACACTTATGGACCTTTCCCACTTAGGCGATTTTTCAGGCGACTGCCGGTGACTGTCAAATTGCCGGCAGTTGCCTGAAAAACTGACAACTGGAATGGCAACTGTCAGAGTGGAACACACACACCCACATCGCTTCCTTCACCAGCCAGTTTTGCAGGCTGGGGACAGGGCAAATGGGGGACTGCTGTCTGAGTGAAATCCACACGGTGCAAAGCCAAGATGATACCGCGATGAACAGGAAGGTTGGCGCTGTATTTAAGACAGCTAAAGCACAGTGTACGGTAAGTCTTTTAAAAGAGGGGGTGGAGAGGAGGGAGAAGGAGTGGAGATAACTTTTAAGAAGCCAGAGATACACAGCTGTGAAGCTCGGCAGACATTTAACATTACCGGTCGATTATCCTGAAACCCCCTTTTCACGGGGCGACGACGCAAGAGGTAACTAGAGTTTAACATCGTGGGAACCTCGTGCGATAACAGTACGGCATTCGTGGACCACCGTGGCGCTAACGGCAGGTAATCGTGTAACTTGGGTACTCGGGAGAAAATTCAAACATGTTTGAATTTGTTCAAGAGTGACTTGTACACTTGTGGTTGAGCATTGCAACATTTTATGAACGTAGTGGGCAGTGCGATATCCGTAGTAACTCTTGCGGTTACCGTGTGAACTCCTGCGAACGGTGAACCCGGAAGTTGGATAGAGTGAATCCAGCCAGTTTGCTATTTACATACAAATCTAATAAAACTAGCTAACAAGCATTTCATTAATGTCAGTGTGTCTCTTTTTGTCTGAAAGGAGTTTCTAACTGGAGGAACTCCGCGGGCCAGGCAGCATCTACGGAGGGAAATTGACAGGCGAGCCTTTCCTCAGGCTGCCTTATCTCTCTACCCCCCCCCAACTCCCACCCACACACACAAATGCTGGAGAAACTCAGCGGGTGCAGCAGCATCTATGGAACGAAGGAAATAGGCAACGTTTCGGCCCGAAAAGTTGCTTATTTCTTGTGTATGTGTCGGAAGGAACAGCAGATGCCGGTTTAAAGAGAATGAGTTCGACGGCAGGCAGCATCTTTGGGGAGAAGGAATGGGTGACATTTCGGGTCGAGACCCTTCTAATATGCTGCTTGACCCGCTGAGCTACATGTTGTGTCTATCTTCGTTTTAATCCAGCATTTGCAGTTCCTTCCTGGCCGAACCCGATTGAAAGATGAGAGGCTGGGCGATAGAAATCATTAATTGAATTAAATAACTAGATACCTGTCTAATCGTATCTACAGGATTGTACAGGCTAGATGGAGGAAGAATGTTCCCGATGTTGGGGGAGTCCAGAACCAGGGTCCCAGTTTTACAGTCTACCGTGGGAACTCTTTAATTACAGCGGGAAACCTTCAGTTTCCCAGGGGGTCGGGACGGGACTGGAGTTGGGAGGGAAAGGTGGGGGAGTCGAGGGAGAGGAGGGGGAGACAGATGGGGGTGTCTTCATTTACTGGCGGTGGGTGTCTGTCACTGAAACAGGCAGGTGAGATTTCACATCCACCTTGTGTGTGCCTCTCTCTCTCTCTCTCTCTCTCTCTCTCCCTCCCTCACTCTCACACAGGCATGAATGGAGGAACTCCGCGGGCCAGGCAGCATTTACGGAGGGAAATGGACAGGCGACCCATTCTTCAGGCTGCCTTATGTCTCTCTCCCCCCCAACTCCCACCCACCCACACACGAATGCTGGAGAAACTCAGCGGGTGCAGCGGGGCCGAAACGTTGTCTATTTCCTTCGTTCCATAGATGCTGCTGCACCCGCGGAGTTTCTCCAGCATTCGCGTGTGTGGGTGGGATTTGGGGGGGGGAGAGAGACATAAGGCAGCCTGAAGAATGGGTCGCCTGTCCATTTCCCTCCGTAAATGCTGCCTGGCCCGCGGAGTTCCTCCATTCATGCCTGTGTGAGAGTGAGGGAGGGAGAGAGAGAGAGAGAGAGAGAGAGAGAGGCACACAAAAGGTGGATGCGAAATCTCACCTGCCTGTTTCAGTGACCCTGTCTCTCTCCCCCCCCCCCCCCCCCCCCCCAACTCCCACCCACACACGCGAATGCTGGAGAAACTCCGCGGGTGCAGCAGCATCTATGGAACGAAGGAAATAGACAACGTTTCGGCCCCGCTGCACCCGCTGAGTTTCTCCAGCATTCGCGTGTGTGGGTGGGAGTTGGGGGGGGAGAGAGACATAAGGCAGCCTGAAGAATGGGTCGCCTGTCCATTTCCCTCCGTAAATGCTGCCTGGCCCGCGGAGTTCCTCCAGTCATGCCTGTGTGAGAGGGAGGGAGGGGGAGAGAGAGAGAGAGAGAGAGAGAGAGAGAGAGGCAGTCCTGGTCAGTCCTTTGAAGATAGACACCAGTTGCTTGGAGCAACTCAGCGGGACAGGCAGCATCTCTGGAGAGAAGGAACGGGTGGCGTTTCGGGTCGAGAGCCTTCTTCAGACTGAAAGTTTCACCTCTCAGTAGATCATAAAATAACACAATCATCACGGTCAATGTGAGACAAAGTCTTTATTCATATTTGACAAAATAAAAAGACGACTTCTTGCACATATTGAGAGAAGGCGCATCACACCAACAACATTTGTCTAAAAAAACACAGATTATTATTCAGCTCATTAAAGAGCTCGGATGAAAAAAAACAATATAGTGTGTGACAACAAAGTAACATCATTTGTGCCACGTGATTAACTACACTACAGTCCACGATTTTCATTCACGATTAACGGGAAAGATCGGGAGACGGACAAGTCACTCGCACAAATGACAGAATTGCCGAGTACCGTGGGAACTCTTTAGTCTACCCCCGTTATATCGTGTGATATCGTGCTAGACCACGACCACTCCACTCTGGCTACATCTTGTGTCAAGTCGCCCCGTGAAAACTAGCCATTAGTTCTGAAAACTCCTGCTTATGTTTTTTTTTCCCCAATGAGCCAATGAAATTCACCGGTCAGCGCCGGATACAACCTACGAGAACCTTTGACTTCCTGGCAACCCACTAGGACCTCCTGCCGACCCACCCAAGGCACGAGAATTCTCGTTACTCTCCATGGCTTCATTCTGGTCGCCGCTAATTTTTCAACAATGAGGGCGCGACTGGTTCCCAGTGTGCGGGAACTCCTCACGACCATGAAGGCGACTCCCTGGCAACCACCTGCGAACATGTGGCGCCCACGTAGCGACTGCATTGTCTCCTGCAGTCGCTTACAAAGTCGCCTAAGTAGGATAGGCCCATTACATGCCCTTTGAATCAAAATTGAAGGAAGTAATGTAAGCTTTACAGTAGAGGCTGGAAAGCCTGCAGCTTGGCAATATCAAAATCCATGAGCTGCCTTTGTTGAAAATGGCAGTACATGGTCCAACATCTGTGGGGAGTCTCCTCTGAAGAACATTGATATTTAAAGACCTCTTATGGCTCTTTCTGTCGACCCACCCCTGTATTACACATGGTGGGAGAGGAAGTGCAGTGGGCATAATATGCTATTAAAATATACTCCAAGGATATCACTGTTCACTCCTCCTCTGCCTGCACAGTATCAGTGTGCATGATGATAAAGAGATTGGTGTGGAATAGATTACATGTACCAGGAATTCCATGGAGCTGCTGACAATTAAACTGGTGCAATCTACAATCCTTTTCATCTTCCAGTCAGCCGAAACACAACCAGAATCATCCAATTTTTAAAATTGTTTTTTTTTGCCGGCCTGACAACCGGGATTCGGGACTTCAGTAATGTGGAGAAGCTGGGACTGAGTGTGGAGATTAAGTTTGTGGGAGATTAATGCACATGGGGAGTAACTGTATCCATAGGTTGGAATATTGTTATTTGGAGAACTCAGACGGAGAAATTAAACAGTAGCCAAAGGGAATTTTCACCCACGCAGCTAACTGACTGCCTGGAATGCATTCAGCACACATACTCGGTTATATTTAAAATGGAACCATGAGGATATAGGGAATATTAAAAGGAAATAGTGTACGATTAGTATAAATTGAATGCTTGATAGTTGGCGCAGACTTGCAGAACAGAAGGGCCTGGTTGCATCCCGTATCACTAGATGACTTTAATTCTGAGACAAAGAGGAGGTTTGAACTGCAAAATGTCGCAATCTGTGGGGACAGAGCAGGGGAGTGTGCCAACTAATCAAAGAACTGTTCTTGCTGCCATTATGTGCTACAGTTGTTTATCTTTTTAAAACAATGGACTCCTGTACTGAATCTTGATGGGAAACGTCACCCATTCCTTCTCTCCAGAGATGCTGCCTGACCCGCTGAGTTACTCCACCTTTTTGTGTATATCTTGTTTCTACCCATAATGGAACTGCTCTGATATCCTACAGTACTCATTCTCCAGTAATGCCAAAATGAAAGGCCAGTATCATATTCAGTATCATATCATATTTTACCTTACTCTATATTCAGTGACCAAAGCAATATTGAGATCCTAAACACATTTTAGGAATGTGTGTAGCTCAAATTACTGACAATGAAGAACTTCCAAAAATAACAAACTTCTGGAAGAACTCAGTGGGTCAGACAGCATCTGTGGAGGGAAACAGATGGCTGGTTGAGATCCTACAATAGGCTTGATAGTATAAAGGAGAGATGGCCAAAAAAAGAGGTGGTGGAGAGGGATGGGACAGCATCCAGCATCTGACAGGTGATCTGGTATGGGGAAAGGTTCAATTTATTCTAATCGTACACTTTCCCTTTTTAATATTCCCTACATCCTCATCGACTCCCACCAAGTTCTATAATTCAGATACCCATTGGGGGCAATTTGCAGCAGCCAATTAAACTACTAACCTGCCCATCTTATGTGGGATGTGGGAAGAAGGCTCCCAGAGGAATCCCAGAAACGGTCACAGGGAGAACGTGCAAATTTCACACAGCCTGCATCTAAGGTTTGGCATCTCTGATCTAAAAGAGCAATCCAAACACCCAGTCTCTCCATGTATCTGAATTAGAGGCATTGAGTCATAGATGAATACTGTGTGGGAAAGAGGCCCTTCAGCCCAACTCGCCCACACCGGTCAACAATGTCCCAGCTACCCTAGTCCCACTTGCCTGCGCTTGGTTCATAACCCTCCAAACCTGTCCTATCCATGTACCTGTCCAACTGTTTCTTAAACGATGGGATAGTCCCAGCCTTAACTACCTCCTCTGGCAACTTGTTCCAAACACCCATTCTGTGTGAACAAGTTACCCCTCAGATCCCTATTAAATCTTTTCCCCTTCACCGTGGTCCTCAATTTCCCAACTCTGGGTAAAAGATTCTGTGCATCTACTTGATCTATTCATCTCATGATTTTGTATACTTCTATAAGATCTCTCCTCATCCTCCTACACTCAATGGAATAGAGACCTAGCCTACTTAACCTCTCCTTATAGCTCACACCCTCTAGTCCTGGCAATATCCTCTTAAATCTTACATGAACCCTTTCAAGCTTGACAATATCCTTCCTATAACACGGTGCCCAGAACTGAACACAATATTCTAAATGTGGTCTCACCAATGTCTTATACAACTGCAACATACCCTCCCAACTTCTGTACTCAGTACTCTGACTGATGAAGGCCAAAGTGCCAAAAGCCTTTTTGACCACCTTATCTACCTGCGACGCGACCTTTATTGGACCATGCACTTGTACTCCTAGATCCTTCTGCTCTACAACACTACCCAGAGGCCTACCGTTTACTGTGTAGGCCCTGCCCTTGTTCGACGTCCCAAAATGCAACACCCCACACTTCTCTGCATTAAATTCCATCAACCATTCCTCCCCCACGTGGCCAATTGATCCAGTTCCTGCTGCAATCGTTCACAACCATCTTCACTATTTGCAAAACCACTTACTTTTGTATCATCAACAAACTTGCTAATCTTCTCCTGTATGTTCTCATCCAAATCATTGATGTAGATGACAAACGGTAAGGGGCCCAGCACGGAACCTGTCACAGGCCTCCATTCTGAGGAGCAACCTTCCACCATCACCCTCTGCTTCCTTCCATGGAGCCAATTTGCTATCCATTCAGCTATCTCTCCTTGGATCCCATGAGATCTAACCTTCCAGAGCAGCCTACCATGCGGCACCTTGTCGAACGTCTTACAAAAGTCCAAGTACACAACATGTACAGCTCTGCCTTCATCAATCTTTTTGCTCACGTCTTCAAAAAAATCAATCAGATTTGGGAGACACGACCTCTCACGTACAAAACCATGCTGGCTGTCCCTAATCAGCCCTTGCCCATCCAAATGCCTGTATATCCTATCCCTCAGAATACTCTCCAGTAACTTACCAACTACAGATGTTAATCTCACCGGCCTATATTTCCCAACATTTTCCCTGCAGCCCTTCTTGAAATTAGGCATAACATTTGCCACTCTCCAATCTTCTGGCATCTCTCCTGTAGTTTAGGATGACTCATAAATTTCAACCAGGGATCCTGCAATTTCCTTTCTAGTTTCCTGCAATGTCCTCAGATATATCTGACCAGGCCCCGGAGATTTGTCAACATTCAAACATGACAGTACCTTCAGTACTTCCTCGACGGTAACCCTGACTGCTCTCATGACACTTCCAGTGCCTGCTCCAACTTCATCACTAATTTTCAAAACCTTGGCATCCTTTTTAATTTTACAGGAGGTTGTATGCTATACTGGATGAATCAGAGGCTCAGGAACGGAAGGATGTTTTACTTTACTGAAACCGGCATTCTTTACTTAGCAATGTGTGCATTTCATCACAGATTTAGCCTCAGTGGAGTACCAGGTTCAGTCTTGACATAACACTCCAGTGATGGCTAAACTAGTGACAAAATACTCCCAAGTTACAAGCTACAAGATAAAGGAGCAAGTTTCTGTAAAGTAAAACATCCTTCCCTTCCTCGGTCAATTAACTGATGGTGTGAGTGTGAACCCCAGCTTCAAGAAGCTTGAAATTCTATTACTAGTAACACAGAAACATAGAAAATAGGGGCAGGAGTAGCCATTCGGCCCTCCGAGCCTGCACCGCCATTCAATATGATTATGGCTCAGCATCCAAAATCCGTACTCCGTTCCGGTTTTTTCCCCATATCCATTGATTCCCTTAGCCCTAAGAGCAAAATCTAACTGTCTTGAAAACTATAACTATAAATATTTGACAAAGGAATAGAAGCCAAGCCTTTCTGCTTACATAATGGTGCTGCAGCATTTGATATTTGAGACTACCATTCCATAGTTAAGCTGGTTAATGGAATTCATTACTCTGAACACTTAAGTGGTCATCAGACATTCACAAAACTTCTTCAGAAGGCTGCAGCGTTCTTTTTCCAAACCCACACCAGCGTTCTGTCACAGTTTGTTATAAATATTTGATATCATCGTGCGTGGAAACTATCTGACCAACCAATCATTTGCAACTGGAAGAAATAAAAATAAAAAACATTAGAAATACTCAATGGGTTAGGCAGCATCTACAGAGTTAAAATTTCAGTTCAATTTTTCAATTACTATCTGTCATAAGAACAAACCAATTTGTAATTACATTTTGCCATAAAAGACACTTGTTTGGCCAGACAGGCAGGTTGAGTACATTTTTTTAAATTGTGGAAAACAAACAAGTTAGAAAACTTGGAAAACCACGTGCCGGGTCAGCCAACTGTATAATAGCTCCTGCTACCGGGAGCTGTCGACTGAGGAGAAAAGCTTGCAAACTCACACCCGTGGTCACGTGATGGCGCCAGCCAATAATGAGGATTCGCAATTCCCCAAACCACCACTAGATGCCGCTACAATTGCTGCATGGTGGCACAGCGGTACAGTTGCTGCCTTGCAGAGCCCCGTGTTCGATCCTAACTACAGGTGCTGTCTGTGCAGAGTTTCTATGTTCTACTCGTGACCACGTGGGTTTTCCCTGGGTGCTCCGGTTTCCTCCAACAGTCCAAATTTGGCATATATAAACTGCACATACTGTATGTATGCATTCATCTATGCTTATGTGGCCTGTGGATTGAGGTACAGAACAGTTCCCCTCCCTAACCAATGAGTACCATCCCCAGCTGTACTCCCTGACAACTGAGATAAGACCAAATGGAACTGTACATCACCCTACCACATTGCCCCAGGCTTCAGTGAGAAAGTCTGGCAGCCAACCAACAAGAATAAATAACATTATGAAGGTCACAGAGTTTCTGGATACATTCCATGAACAAATTCAAAATTAAATCAGCAATGTTGACCACTCTGACTCCCTGAGTGTATTTTAGCAAATGATCTAATGCAAGGCTAGATCAACAACACTTCTTCATCTCTGGTTAACCTCCCAAAAATTGCAGCTCTATGTTGTTCGTACCTCAGGAACTGTTTTTATTAATAGCTGCTGGTACACTAGATTACCTGTTAAATAACAGTCACTGCTAGCTTCTCCTTCTCTTGACTTCTCTGTGATGGGAAAACGCTACCCATCTCAGTTTAATCTTGTGCCCCCTCCTCCATCACCACTCCCAAAACACAATTCATGCAAATCATTGCCAGTTCTTCCATTTTAGGTTGAGATATTTTACTTGATTTTCAGGAAGAATAGCAGTATTGAAGATCATGTAAGTGCCATCTTGACCCTGGTGGCCTCATTTGTTCAGCAGGTAGACAGGATGGCAACATAGTGGCACAGCTGGTAGAGCCACTGCCTTCTGCCTCATAGTGCCAGAGAGCCAGGTTCAATCCTGACCAGCTCTGTCTGTGTAGTTTGCACGTTATTCCTGTGACCTCGTGAGTTTCCACCGGGTGCTCCTGTTTCCTGCCACATCCAAAAGATGTGTAGGTCAGTTGGTTAATTGACCATTATGAATTGCGCCAGAATGTAGGTGAGTGACAGAATCTGCGGGGAGTTGATGAAAATGCAGTGAGAACAAAAAATTTCAGTGTAGTGCCAATGGGTGTTGAAGGCTAGTGCAGACCTGATGAACTGAAGTTCTTGTTTCCGTGGTATTTGACTCCATGAATCTATGGAGGCACAATGTTACATCAACCAAGGCAAGGCTAAAAGCATTGTGCAGAAAATTGATTTCTGAAGACTGAACCCATCATGTATTTCTGCAGAATAGGTTTTAGTTGAATACATTTGGGGCTCACCACACCTCAAAAAATGGATTAAAATCCACATACACTCAATAAGTTAAATGATCAGCTTGTCACGGAGTTGGTGCCCAATGGCATAGAGCAGGGCCGACTCTAGCTGCCTCTTGGTTGATGACTTTGGAGGCAACAGAGTCGGAGGCTCTCTACAGGTCTGTGGACGACGGCGCTGAGCCCACGGCTCCCTGGGGGGGAGACCGCTTTTCGGGGCTTCCGCGGCGGCGACTTCTCCCGCCCGAGTGCGGGGTTGAAGAGCTCCTGGAGCGGGGCCTACATTACTGCCCCGCGCGGCTGTAACGGCCGCGGACTCTGCGAGCGCACACCGGGGGCACCAACACCAAGACCCGGTGTGCGACCTCGCACCACCCGGCGTGGCTTTAATGGCCGCGGGACAATCGCCATCGCCAGCCGGGGGCTATGACTTTGACTCTGACATCGGGGGGGGGGGAGAGTGCAGTGGAGAGATACGTTTATTTGGCCTCCATCACAGTTATGTGATGGATGTTTATGTTAAATGTAATTATGTTGTGTCTTGGGTCTATTTGTGCGTTATGTATGGTTGCAGAAACGGCATTTCGTTTGGACCTCTAGGGGTCCAAATGACAAATTGATTCTGAACATTGAGACTATGCCTCCAACCTGCGAGAAGAGAATGGACTCCATCAGCGCAACAGGGTGACCCAATCACAATGGAAACTACCAACTGCCTTGACTCTGGATGCAGCATTCCCCTGGTCTGGAAATTAAAAATGTCTGTGACCATGGCATTGTCTTGTGGCCATTTGGAAACGTGTACTGCAAAAAAAGCTCAAAAAAACACTTGCTTAAGAGCTGATCACCAAAAACATCAGCTTGTTTCGTAGAGGGGTGACTTCCACAAAATGCAAGCAAATTCTGTTGCCCATTCTCCCACTGCAAATGCATAAAGATGGCACCTACATTATTTAACTGAGGTTGTTTGATTTCATATCTTGGAATGCCCAGTCAAACCAATATGGTGCTAAATGGGCACGGGGCATTTTGAATTTTGGACCACCTTGGGGGATACTTCATTTTGAATTTTATCCTTGTGACCAGTCTTAAGTGCGAATACATATGGGGATGTAAAAATATGTGTTTACATTATACCCATCAGGAAACCTTTATGGCCAATTAACTCCAGTTGTAAGGTATCTCAAATAGAGGAGCATTCTGTTCGAATTCCACAAGTTAAATATAAACAAGACTTCATGCCCATAAACCGTTTTAGTTGCTCTAATGTTGGTAGCCGTGCCTTCAGCTGAGAAGTTTTTAGACTTTACAAATACAGCGCTGAAACAGGCTCTTCAGCCCACCAAGTCCACGCCAACCAGCGATCACCCCCGTACACTAACACTATCCTACACACTAGGGACAATTTACAATTTTATTGAAGCCAATAAACCTACAAACCTGTGCGCCTTTTTGATGTGGGGTGGATACCAAAGCACCCAGAGGAAACCCACACGGTCACAGGGAGAATGTACATATTCAATACAGACAGCATCCATAGTCAAGATCATACCCGGTTCTCTGGCATTGAGGTAGCAACTCTACCACTGCAACATTGTGCCACCCCGTCATTAACAACATTTAAAATCAATTTGGACAGATACATTGATAGGAAAGTTTTGGAGGGATATGGGCCAAACCAGGACAAATGAGACTAACTAAGCTGAGACATCTTGGTCAGCATGGACGAGTTGGGCTGAAGGGTGTGTTTCTGTGATTTTTGACTCCAAGCCTTAATTTATGGATTTTACTTCGGAGTCACGTGAGTGACTACGTGAAGAACCCACCCAGCGCACAGGCGCGGCATTACGTCAGCAGTGCAACAGCGGCAGCAGCTGGAGCCAGGCTCTCCAGCTGCAGCATAAAGACAAGACCTCAGGTAAGTGCCTTTTTTGTTACAGAGTCGCTCCAGGGAAATTATGGCCTCTAGGAAGCGACCAGCCAGGAGGACTGCCTGCCCAACTCCACCCGAGGAGGGGTCCATAGCTGGGCGGCAGCCTCTCGCAGCGGAGGAGTCGTTTCAACGCTCCCGCTCTCCCGACACCGAGCCGCCCCCAGTGCTGCAGATATCAACGCCCCGCACAGGGAGGAAGGCGACTCATAAGACCGACCGGCCATGATGAATCGGAGGAACGGGAACTCTCTCCCCCACCGAAAAGGGGAGACGCTCGGATAAGCTGCATGAGGCAGCTCCTTGAGCGAATGATCAACGAGGAGATGCAGGCTAGGCATCTCCCAGGAGGACGGGCTTTGGCCTCCTCCTCTCCACACCCTTCTGTACCCTCTATGTTCGAGGGCAGTAAGGGAGGCCAGGACTGGGCTGGCCTATCTCAAGGGCAGGCGGAGGATACCATCAGCATGCCGGGCGTGGAAGAAGAGCTACTGGGTGTAGTGGGGCGATATGCAGCGCCCCCAACAACTGGGATGGTGTTGCCACCCAGACTGGCGGCCAGCATAAACAGGCTGTCCAACAACCCGCTGCAGGACAAGGCCGTCCAGCAGGCCCTTGACACATACACAGCGCCAGAAAATTGTGAGGCGCTGAGGGTCAAGACGGTCAATGGGCAGATCTGGAACCACCTGGGGCAGCAGATCAGGGCTCAGGAAGTCAAAATGCAGCGAGTCCTGAAGCTCCATTCAGCAGCCGTCACCGCCTTTGCTCGGTCCGTTGGGAATGAAGACCTGACCATACCCCAGCAGGATGCCCTCGCACTGATGTGCAGCACCACCTACGAGTTAAACAACCTACGGCGCGACAACATCAGGCCGGCCCTCAACCCAACATATGCGGGCCTCTGCAAAGCTCCAGCGCCCGAACGGGAGGCGCTGCTATTTGGTGCAGACCTGGCCAAAAGGCTGAAGGAGCTGGAAGAGGCGGCTAAACCTGTAGGCCTCATGAGGGCAGGGCCAGGACCGAGCAGGGTGAAGACACCCAGTTGGCAGCACGCCTCGGCAGCCACTAGCAGGTACCGAGCTGGTGAAAGCCTGGTGACCGCCTCCCACTACCCCCAGAGCTCTTTTTTAGAGCGGGGCCCAGGGCGGAGCCGTGGGAAGATGCGCCGCCCCACCGCAGCACCAACACGGACAACCTTGGGCCAAACCCACCGAAAACGACCCCACAAGTAAACATGGAGGTAGGTGGGTCTGGTTCCTGTCAACATACACAGACAAAGGGTGTAGTATTAACAGGAGGACGTTTGAGGTTTTTCAAGCATGTTTGGTGCTCCCTTACTAATAATAAGTTTATACTCAACAGTATTAGTGGATACAAAATTGAGTTCAAACCAGGCGTAGAACCGCCAGTTCAGCACATGCCCCAAAGGGTATTCCTTCCCTCAGCAATTGAGAAGGTAGAAGGACAAGCTGAACTTGATCGGCTCGTGGCTAAAGGCATCATCGAAATGACCACACACGAGCCGCAAGAATTTGTATCAAATATTTTTCTCAAATCCAAAAAAGATGGTGGATGTCGCATTATTATTGATCTGACGTCACTTAATCAGTCTGTTGAGTATCAACATTTCAAAATGGAGACATTTGTCACTGCCAGACAACTGATCTCCAAGGGATACTACATGGCAAGCATAGATATCAAAGATGCTTACTATTTGGTACCCATTCATAAAGATTATTATAAATATCTGAAATTTATCTGGATGGGCCGGCTATGGCAGTACCGAGCCTTGCCCAATGGGTTAACGACAGCTCCCAGACTATTTACGAAAATTCTTAAAGTGGCCATGAGGAAATTGAGAGAACTAAAACATTTAGTCGTGGCCTATCTGGACGATGTTCTCATATTAGGAAGAACAAGGGAACAAGCTGTCGCAGGAGTTTTAGCCACTAAGCAACTCCTTGAAGCTTTGGGATTCATCCTTCACCCAGATAAATCAATATTGGAGCCTACTACTAACATGGACTACCTAGGCTTCACTATTGACACTATTCATATGACTGTCACTCTGCCCAGAGACAAAAAAGTTTCACTCATCGAAGCTTGTAACCATTTGATTGCTACACCGCAACCTAGGATACGGCATGTAGCCAGAGTTATTGGCTCTATAGTAGCAGCATTCCCGGCTGCCCAACATGGGCCCTTGCATTATCAAAATTTACAAAGAGCAAGGACTCATGCATTACGTCTTAATAGGGGACATTATGACCGCAAAATGGAATTACCCACTGAAGCCAAATCAGAACTTCAGTGGTGGGTTGATAATATCTGGCACAGTCACAGTCCTATCGCCGTAACCAATCCTAACATAATCATTACAACGGATGCCAGTGATTTAGGCTGGGGAGCTACTAACTCCATAGACAGCACGGGTGGCAGATGGACTAACTCAGAGGCATCGCTACTACAATCACTGGGCATTAATTTTTTGGAAATGCTCGCGGCCTTTTATGGGCTAAAAGCATATGCATCTGATATGCGGCACGTGCATGTTAGAATTATGATCGACAACACTACGGCGGTATCTTATATCCAGCACATGGGTGGCATAAAATCAGTATCATGCGACAAATTAACTGCTATTATCTGGCAATGGTGTGTCGAGAGACATATTTGGCTATCAGCTGCCTATTTACCAGGCAAGCTAAATTTAGTGGCGGACACCAGGTCACGAAAATTCAATGACAACATCGAATGGATGTTGGACCCAAAATTATTTGCTAAGATTGTCAAGCAATATGGTACGCCAGATATAGATTTGTTTGCATCTAGGTTAAATCACCAACTACCCATGTATGTGGCTTGGGAACCAGACCCAGAGGCAGCAGCGGTAGATGCCTTCACGCTGGATTGGGGAAATTTCTTTTTCTATGCTTTCCCTCCCTTTTGCCTCATCAGTCGGGTACTCCAGAAAATTCAGGCAGACTCAGCCTCTGGCATTCTGGTCGTACCCGACTGGCCTACCCAACCATGGTTCCCAATGTTCCACGACATGGTGGTAGAGACACCTATGGTTCTTCATAGCCACCCCCAATTATTGACTCACCCGGTAACTGGCATTAGCCATCCATGCCACCAAAAATTGAACCTCCTGGTTTCCAGATTTTGAACAGACCTTACCGGGGATTGGGGTTATCAGAGAGAACAATCACCACCATGTCGGCATCCCTGCGAGTTTCCACCAAAAAGCAGTACCTGACCTACATCAGGAAATGGGAACAGTACTGTCTGGAAGCAGGGACATCCTACAAGACGGCTTCGATCTCGGATGTGCTGGAGTTCCTGGCCCACCAGCACCATGACCTCAAGATGAGCTACAGTGCCATCAATACAGCTCGGAGCGCCCTGTCCGCATACCTCATGCCCATAGGACAGCATAGTGTCGGATCCCACCCTCTGGTCATCAAACTCCTTAAGGGGATCTTTAACACCAAACCCCCTACATCTAGATACACCCATATGTGGGATGTGAGTGTAGTTCTTACACACCTTCGAGGTTGGCCTCCGGTGGGATCCCTGAGCCTGGAACAGGCCACTTATAAGACCCTTATGCTAATGGCGCTTGTCTCGGCTCAGAGGGTTCAGTCGCTGCACCAGCTAAATCTGAACTACATGGTGACCACCCCAGATACCATTACTTTCACCATGCCGGGGTTGGTAAAACAAAGTAGACCAGGTACATCCAACTCCCCGTTGATCTTCCGGGCATACCCTCCAGAACCCAGGCTGTGTGTGGTGACCCACCTTCATCATTATCTAGACACTACCCAAACACTTAGAGGGGGAGAGAAAGCCTTATGGGTTAGCCACAAAAAGCCTTTTGGACGGGTTACCAGCCAGACTTTATCCAGATGGTTAAAACAGGTCCTCAACATGGCAGGGATTAACACAGATGTTTTTAAATCCCATTCAACCAGGGCAGCGTCCACCTCAGCGGCGGATAGGATGCAGGTTCCCCTAGACCACATCCTCAGAGCAGCGGGATGGTCAAGGGAATCGACATTCCAAAGATTCTACAGAAAACCGCTGATGGAACCGGACGTCTTTGCGGAAAGCATTTTAGAAACCGCAAAGTTATGATTTAAAGCCCAGGGGAGCTATTTTTTGTTATAGTTAATAAACATTTCTTTTATAACTAAACAAACTTGTTGGTCTTTAGATACCACTTCCTTCCTCGATGATCTTTCGGCAGTGAGTGATATAACTGTTACACGGTTTGAAATCACAGACCTTTGAAGTCTTCACGTAGTCACTCACGTGACTCCGAAGTAAAATAGTAAGATTAAACGAGTACTTACCAGTACGAAGTTTGATCTGTATTTTATGAGGAGTTACGATGAGGGATTACGTGCCCTCCGCTCCCACCCTCATTATATAGATCAAATTCGGACTAATGTCTCGTTGGTCTTTACTATCTTTACTTCAACTAGTGTCTATCTGTGATTCCACACCGCTGCTTGGAAGTATGCCGCGCCTGCGCGCTGGGTGGGTTCTTCACGTAATCCCTCATCGTAACTCCTCATAAAATACAGATCAAACTTCGTACTGGTAAGTACTCGTTTAATCTTACTATTTTCCTTTATAAACTCCACATCTCTGTTGAAGTATACCCCAAGGTGGTTCAATATTACATTTTGTAGGACAGTGATCACACTGGGATGTTTCATTGTATTAAGGCCACTTTATAAATGCAAGTTGTTGTCGTCCAAATGAATAGAGCAGGGCTTGAAGGCATAGCCTCCTGATTCAGTCATGAGTGTGTTGGCTCTGAGCCACAATTGATGTAAGTGCAGCATAAACTGCCATTGAATATTTTGTTGCATTAACCTACAAATAAAGTGCTGGATGTATTCCACAATTGATTAGGATTGGTTGCCTTTAACAATACTGCTCATGTTAATGGATTCTGTTTGAACAGAAGAAAGCTGAGGGATGGTCTTTAGACACAGGTTGTATTTTACTGTATCCATTAAGCTAAACAAAGCAAAGAGTGTGGCTGGGGAGCCCATATGGGGACTGTTCTCTGTGCTCTGTTTGTTTATTATCTGAGAGTAGACAAAAATAATTTTAAAGTTCCCCATGCAATCCATGATGGAACTCGGTCGGTAGGTCAGTTTTTTTATGCTGGAGTGGTGTGAATCCATCAAGTATCCCTCTCGTTCTAGTTTTGTGAGCTGTATATTAATGTTGCAAGGTTATGAATTCCTGACATTCCAGGGACTTGAGACAATAATCTTAGTCTGCATTCTGGTGTAGAATCGAGGGAGAATTGCACTGTTGAAGGTGCTGTCTTTTGCAAGAGACATAAAATTAAAGATCAATTTACTGGAAGTTAAATTGGTGCACTAAATAAGAGGACGGCTAATATTTGTACATTAAAAGGCATCAGCATCACAGATTTTCCAGTCAACATATCAGTCAGAAAAACAAGGTCCTGGAAGTTCTCAACAGGACTACATTTGTCTACTGGCTGATACTCTTCCATGCAGCAACAAAATCATTGAGGCAAGAGTGAGAGTGCAGAGAGGATTCCCGGGTTCTATCTGAAGGATAGAAGTCCTAGTGGGGAAAATTCATTCCATAAGAGGCCCTTCCTCTTATGGAATGAGGGGGGGGGGGGGGGGTCTTATTGCCTTGAGGCTTGCGTTGTAGGATTTGTTTGTGTGTAAAGGGGTTGCTGATTTCCTCATTATAACAGTGACCAAATCTATGAGTATTTCATTAACTGTAAAGTACGTCACGATGCCTTAAAGTCGTGAAAAGGCCATTTAAAATGTATTAATTTATTAAATACTATTTCGTTTCGCCTTCATTTAATTGGTTCTGCTTGGGAATTTTGTTTCTCCACCATGGAAGATCTGATGGAGAGATGAGGGAAAAATGTGATCGGGAAATGTTGGGCAAGAGGGATTGAATTAAGAGGGGAAGGATAAGAACGATGTGTGTACATGTGTCTGAATGAACATGTGTGCGTGCTCACGTGCGTGCAAATCTGTAAATGTGCATACTAAGTCCATGCAGGCCTGTTCTCAGTTGTCACTGACCTCCAAATCATTGTATACTTAAGTCTGTGTGGTAGACTGCTGTGTGAAGATTCACATGTAGGCCATAAGATCATAAATGATAGGAGCAGAATTAAGCCATTCGGCCCATCGTCTATTCTGCCATTCAATCATGGCTGCTCTATCTCTCCCTCCGAAACCCATTCTCCTGCCTTTTCCCCATAACTCCTGACACCCGAACTAATCTAGAATCTATCTATCTCTGCCTTAAAAATATCCATAGATTTGGCCTCCACAGCCCTCTGTGGCAAAGATTCACCACCTTCTGATTAAATAAATTCCTCCTCATCTCTTTAAAGGAACGTCCTTTAATTCTGAGGCTGACCTCTAGTCCTGGACCCTCCCACCAGTGGAAACATTCTCTCCTTTTTATATTTTAATGAAAAGAAAACAGAAGTGATAGTGTTTGGTCCCAATGGCTCCCGTGAACCTCCCCGTTGACTTGGGTCCCTTGGCACTGCATGTGAAGCCAATAGTTTTAAACTTGGGTTTTAAGATGGACAGTGATTTTAAATTAGATCGTCAAATAGGCGCGGTAGTTAAGTCCAGCTTCTTTCATTTAAGGCAGCTGGCAAAGGTGAAGCCCTTTCTTAAACTACAGCATTTTGAAACAGTAATCCATGCCTTCATTACGTCTGGGCTGGATTACTGTAACACACTTTATTTTGGAGTTAGCCAATCTTCCCTTGCACGTCTCCAGTTGGTTCAGAATGCTGCTGCTCGCCTTTTAACTGGAACACGTAAGAGGGAGCACATAACGCCTATTCTGGCATCCCTCCACTGGCTGCCTGTGTACTTTAGAGTTCATTTTAAGATTATTTTATTTGTTTTTAAATCTTTAAATAGTCTCGCCCCGCCTTACCTCTCTGAGCTGCTTCATCCCTACGCTCCTGCTCGGTGCCTCAGGTCAGCTGATCAGCTGCTCTTGGAGGTACCGAGGTCTAAGCGGAAGCTCAGAGGGGATAGAGCCTTCTCTGTTGCTGTTCCGACATTATGAAACACTCCACCATTATGGAACACTCCACCTTTGCACATTACTTCACTGTCCATTTTCAAAACTAGCCTTAAAACCCTTTTCTATTCCTTGGCTTTCGGCCCTGCATGAGACTTTGCTCTTGTTTTAGTGTTTCTATTATTATTTTTTATTGTTTTTACTGTCTTTTAATGTTTTTATTGTTTTGTTTTGTTTTATGTTTATGATTAGTCATGTACAGCACTTTGTTGCAACAGTGGTTGTTTTTAAAGTGCTCTGTAAATAAAGTTCAGTTCAGTTCTCCACATCCACTCGATCCAAGCCTTTCACTATTTGGTACGTTTCAATGAGGTCCCTCCTCATCCTTCAAAACTCCAGGGAACACAGGCCCAGTGCCGTCAAACATTCATCAGATGTTAACCCACTCATTCCTGGGATAATTCTTATAAACCGTGCAGGCATCGCCAACCTTTTACAGCAGTGTAAGCCTGAAAGGACTGTTTAAAAAGAACAATTCAAAGGATTTATTTCAACACTGAATCAGCCTATCTGTTTTTTAATTGAATTTAAGTGTGTTTTTACAGAAGCAAGTTTACACACCTATTCAATCATAGCAGAATCTGCATGGTTAGAGCATAAAACCCAACCCTGTAACTGATTCACAATAATAAACAGGAGAGAAGAAATGCTTGAACAAGAATGCAGATTGGAGATGGAATAATCAATGACCAGGCACCAATTCACCATTAAAATCCGGTATAAAATATCCAAGTCCATTACAACACAAGCATGCTTGCCAATATTTTTAATGCAGTCTATCAATAGGAGACAGGGCTAAGACAAGAGTTTTAGAGAGGCTTTCTTCCACTTTTGCATGCAGAACTATGAGGTAATACAATCCTGTCCTGTACAAGATCATTACTGTTTGGATTGGGAAACTTCTACAGCCAGAATCTACAGCCAGAATCATTTGCCCTCTGCCCGACATTGCTTTCAGTCCTCCAGTCTGTGCATTAGTGAAGTGTTGATGATTATGTATTAGCAATGGTGAAGTGTTTTGTCATCAGCCCTGCTGTGGTCCAGTTGCCACACCTCTTATTCCTGAGTCAAAAACCTGTGGGTTTGAATTGCAATCTAGTGACTGAATCGGAAAACCACAACCAGCACCAATTATGGTACAATTATGAGGGAGTATTGTGTTGAGAGAAGTCTCATCTTCAGAAAAAGTTGAGATGGTTGTCCTCTCCCCTGGCCTTCTCAGGTGTATGCTCCAGATACCGTCATGCCAAGAAGAGAGAGTTCACTCCAGTGTCCTGAACAATAGTGAACCAACATCACTGATGATCATTACCACATTAATGGTTTCGCTCATTTTCTGCTGTACTTTCCCTTTTACAACAACAATCATTCATTGGATTTAAGGATATAAATCCAAATGAATTTAATGGTTGCTTGACGGTCAGCATGGACTCGGTTGGCAGAAGGGCCTGCTTTTGTTTATACTTCTTTCTGACTTTTGGATGTTGAAATATGGAGCAGAAATGGAAGCAGAAACTAGTAGGGCTGCTGCCTCACTACTTCAGAGACCAGTGTTCGATCTGGATCTCCTGTGTTGTTTGTGAAATATTTGCGTGAATATGTGGGTTTCCTCTGGGTGCTCTGGTTTCCTTCCAAAAACGTGTAGATTAGTGAGTTAATTGACCGTTGTAAATTGCTCCTGGTGTGTGTAAGTTCCTGACCGGCTGAATTCCTTCAACATTTTGATTTCTTTGCTCAAGATTGCACCATCTGCGTGTCTCCATAACATATTTTGTTATTGAAGGGCCTGAATGCTCCTCTCTTGCTCTGATAAGCTACTGTATCTGGTAGTGTGCTAGACAGTCTCAAAATGGTCTCCGAGGACTAAATTCTGAAGGAATTCTGCAGGCGAGTTGATGACTGACAGATTCACTGTGCAGCTGGTAGATTTTAACTCGTGCATCAATAACTCAGTGCAAGATAGGCCTCTGATTATTAAAGAGCTTGATATTGATCCTTCTTGTGCAAGTTGGTCATGTGACCAGCCATTCCCTGGCAACACACATGAACTTTTACAGGAATAAATCAATTTGTGATAGCTCAACCCAGACAACTGCACACCAGACATGTTTTACTGTTCCACTTACATAATTACTGCAATCTGGAGCTTCTTTTTCTCTTTAATTTGATTCAGTGCACATTATTAATCACAGGGTAGAGAGTTCTGCTTTGGAAATGCGGGAGAAAGCAAACCGAGGTGGGAGGAGGGTTGAAGGATGATGTCACTCCCATTTTGGAGACGAGATCAAATTGGACATTTTGACCTTCAACTGGGGCTCAGGGAGAGAAACAGAAACAGTTGCATCCCCTGCTATCAGGTTTGGCTGAGAACGCAGCCTAAGTTTGAGTTTAAGATGCTTTCTCTCCCTTCTAAACTAAGACAAATTGTGCACAGTCACATTGCAAGAAGCAAGGGTATGGAATAAATAGGTAGCTGTCACTTCTGCTCGTTACTCAGGCTTGTCAATGGTGAGGCTGTGGGCTTTTCTATAAAGCAGAGGATGGGTGGGAGAGAAAAATAGCTGGACAATGACCAGTTCTGCAGCATTGTATCATAGCTAGTAGAGCTGCTGCTTCACACCTCCAGAAACCTGTGTTCAAGCCTGACCTCGGGTACTGTCCTTGTGGGAGTTTGAACATTCTCTCTGGAAAAAGAACAAGTGAATCCCTGTCTTACAATCCGGTAAAGACTCTGTAGTCCTTGGATGTTGGGAAGGGAAGAGATTGCTCTAGAGCTAAGTCATTTTTACCTCAAATAATATACCCAAAAAGTGTTTGAGAGGCTGTGACACAGTGGTACTGCCCCTAAGTGTACAGCATGGAAGGCCCTTCCCCACAGTGCCTTTACGATGGCTGCACTGAGGTCCACGCATCCTCAGCAAGTACTGCTGGACATCGAAGGGCTGAGTCCAGTGGGGACATCTCTCAAATAAGGAATGTGAGTGGCAATGGCAGTGAGTGTGATGTGTAAAGAAAAACGGAGATACTAACGGCTGGATATACTACTAACAATATTGAATGTATATCCACTAAGAATGTATTAAAAGGTTTGCATGATTTTTGTTTTGTACATATTATTTAGCAGGAATAAAGTTCATTTTGAAATTAAAAATAAGTACTTCTGCACCCTGGAATATGTCTGCAGCAATAGCTTCTGAAAATCCTTACACTTGAAACAACCGTGCATGACTATTTGCTTTCACACATCGAAACATCAAAAATGTTGATGCTCAGTATGAAAGCGACCGGTGAGAGTAGTGCCAAATTTATCTTATTTTGCTTCTGTAATAAAGTACTGGACTGAACTGATGGAGCATCCAAACATGCAGTGTTTACCATGTATACGGGCACCATGCATTAATGCAACAAACACACACATCCACATTCATGGAGCGCAGTGAGGAATTCTACACCATTTGCAAATGATCTGAAATCCAGAAGAACCTGATCATGATAATTTTTCCAAATAAATTCTGCAGCAACAAGAAAATGACTGTGAAGTGGCTACTGACCTGCACTGTCACATTCCTTCATAACTTTTGTTGGGGGGTCTCTAGTGGAGACCCCTGCATCCATGAGGAACGCAGAGATTGACATAGTAAAACAATCAGAGGGATATTAGGGTCACATGCTGAGACGCATGAATTTAACGGATGGAGCTGCAGAGAAAGAAAATTGGACTGATTAGTGTCTATTTTGTACATGTTCCCAATCAAAAGAGAATGGTTTGTGGAAATGGGAAGCCTCATGTGTATTATCTCACCAATGTTCACAAATTGTGCTCAGGGGAATCAGCGCACTGCATTGTCTGAGTAGTTCATCAATGAGGTCAGCAGTTTCCACTGCTAAATGTGGCGAGAGAAAGATACAGAGCATGAACCTGGGAGATCTGGTATAGAAGTTTGTGCAGACTGATGTGTGGAGATTTGTCCCATAATAAAAAGATGGTGCTGGGCTTTGAGGAAAAGAAAATGGCAAGCATAACTGGCATCTGCTAAAGGTTAGACCAATGCATCATACCGGAGAATTTTGATGCAAGTTTTTCTCGGGGTCTCTCATGCAGGGCTATTCCTCCTGCACTATCACCTACTGTGGCATCACCTCTTACCACTCCTCCTCCTGGCAACACCTTTTAGCAGGGTTTTTTTTAGTCCCTGCGCTGGTTTTTTCTGTCAGTCTTTGGAGTGAAAGATCTCTGAGACCTTCTTTCTAACCTCATCATCAACAAATGCAGCATTTACGGCAAAACTATTCTTAGCAGTGCCATCTCCTCTTGGCTGCTGTCCACACCGAACATGCAGACAAACGCACATCAGACTGAAGAAATTATTTAATTTCTTCTGACAGCGTTGTAAAACTGGAAGATAAATCAGGAAAAATGTCAAGACTGTTGCCCATACAGGAGAGACAAACATAATTAAAGAAGCTTGCAGCATGTACAGCCCTCCATGATTGTAGTAACCCTTTGAAAGAGACATTCAATTTGCCCTGCTCCCCTTCTTTCTCTCTTGAAACACTAGAGATAGCAATGTTACAAAATTTTGAGATTTAAAAAATCAAGTCTGCAATTTATCCCATCAGATACAGCATAACAATAAGTTTAATTTGACACCTAATTCACTTTCATATCTCAAGTAATAAAAACGTTATGGCCATTTTCATACCCGGAAATTAGCATCTTGTTCCCTATTGATTTTCTATGGACATAACAAAAAAGCTGTGATCGAGGACAGTCAAAAGCCCATAACCTTCTTAAAAATTAAGAGAACTGAATGAAATTTTCAGTTATCATAGATTGAACCATTCTGAAACAAATATAAAATAATCTTACTTGGAGGACCTGAAATTAAAGCATATAATTAGTTAGTTACCCAATTGTGGCTAATTTCAAACTTCAATTACTAGATCTAAACATCTATCCCATTTCTTAATAAATTTGATAATTTCTGTGTTCGGTGTTTCGCAGCAGCTCAGCTGCCACTAGTATTTTTATCTTGACATTATGAGATATCCAAAAAGTTGACCCTCGGCAGGAATACATTGCCGAATCGAGATACGTTAGAGAAAGCCGACAGTTGTGGCACTAATTTTGTATAGTCTTTAATGATGGTGCTCGGCTTTCGCTGACACCGAGGGGGGTTTTTTAAATAGCCTAAGTGTCCAAATAATATTCACAAATAATTCAGCACAATAAACATGAACCTGGAGCGATCTGTTACATGATTTTTTATAAAGTCTTGCTAAAGATCTCTCATTTACATCAATTTATAGGCCAAATGGAAGAGGAATTTGCCCAGTGCTCAATTGCTGTAAATTAAAGTCATTTTTCTCTCTTGAAATCGGCTTTCTAGTGGGTTCCTGTGAACGCGCTAAGTTTCAGAACGTTCACATTGCCAGTGAAATTAGCATCTGTGCCCTCAAATGCCCAAAAAAAAGCTGTGATCGAAAAAAGCACCTGCGGGAAACTGAATGAAATTTAAGTTATCATAGCCCAAAAAATGAGGAGGCTATTCGCTATAGAAAACTTTATATACAGGGTTCTTAAGAAGCCCCTTTTAATGTAAAAATAAGGTAAAAATAATTGTTTGCTTTATGAAACCCTGGGGCTGCGAAGGGCGCAGGTTGAGAGAGTGGTTTTTAAACTACTATAACTATTATACAAGGCCATAAAAACTAATAATACCTTTTGCGACGGGGTCTTTCAGCGATTTTCCGTTAATGATTTACTAGGCTGAACATTTTCGATTGCAACAGCCTAGTAAAAATCGCGTTTTAAACCTGCCCCCTCTAAACAGCGCCAAAAACGCACACACGGGGTGGGGCAGATTCTCATCGACGATTCGGGTAGGTTTTGTAACATACCTACTAGAGATATTGTTTATCTTTATGTATATATGTACATTTTTGAAAGTTACTAAAAACCCTGCTTTCAGTTCCTGGCAACTAGTGCAATCAAGATAATCATAACTTGCTACATAAAAGTGTTCTTCTCAAACATGAAATGTTCCCTGTTTCTGCAGTTAACTTCTATCTGTGCCTTTTGCTTTGGCCTTTATTGCCACGGGTTGATGTTTAGAAATAAAGAGATATTGTTACAATTGTATGGGCTGCTGATGAGGCCAAACCTAGAGCACTCATTGCAGTTTTGCTTTCCAAATGCAAATCCAGAAGATGATAAATGGGCCCAGCACCAATCCCCGAGGCACACCACTAGTCACAGGTCTCCAGTCTGAAAAAAAAAACAACCTTTCACCACCCTCTGCATCCTACCAATTCTGTATCCATGTGCAGGTAACTCTCCCTAGATCTCATGTAATCTAATCTTCCAGAGTAGCCTACCATGCAGAACCTTATCAAAGGCTTTGCTAATGTCCATAAAGACCACATCTACTGCCATCCACTCATCATTACTTCTTCAAAAAACTCATTCAAATTCATGAGGCACGATCTCCCAGGCACAAAACCCAAATCAAGCCTGTCTTTCCAAATGCATGTATTTCTCATCCCTCAGAAACCTCTCCGTTAATCTTTTTACCACAAATGTTTGACATACTGGTCTATAGTCCCCAGGTTTTCTTTGCAGCCATTCCTAAATAGAGGCAAAACATTAGTCACCTCCAATCTACTGGCACTTTCCTCATGTCTAAAGATAATTTATATATCTCAGGCAGAATTCTTTTCTAGCTTCCCACAGTGTCCTTAGATATACCTGATCAGGTTTGGGAGATGTATCTACCTATCAGAACTGAACGAGGAGGAGGACTCAAATGCAGGCTCAGACACAGGGCAGATCAGTTTTCAGAGTTTAATCGGTCCAAGTCAGTACACAGGTAAGCAAAAAACAGAGGCAACAGTACAATTAAGGAGCAGGCAAAAACAGTGGTTGAAAAACAGGCAATGGACGAGATAACAAGGTCAAAAGATTTCCAGAGCTGGCATGAGGTGATGCAAAGTAACATACACAACGAACTGGCAATGAGAACTAAAACACAAAGGGCTTAAATACACAGACTAACAGGGGATAACGAGACACAGGTGAAACACATCAGGGCGGGGCCAACAATCACACGAGGGCAAACGACATGACAGGAAATGGGACCTGAAACGAGAGGAGATGTGAGACACCAAAATAAAACAAGAATGCAAACAATAATAATAAAAACAATAAGAAACAGAAACTAGATCAAACGTGAGACCTGACAGTAACCCCCCCCCCCCCCCCTTCACGGCCGGCTCCTGACGGCCCAGGATCTTCAGGATGTTGGCGCCAATATTCCCTGATAAGTTCAGGGTCGCATATGTTGCGAGCCGGCACCCAAGACCGCTCGTCAGGTCCATAACCCTCCCAATCCACAAGATACTGATGACCACGAAACACTGGACGCCGGGGAGGCGGAGGGGGTTCGGAGGCAGGGACCAGAGGGCTCTCCTTAAATGGCTTCAGTCGGGAGACATGGAAAGTAGGGTGGACCCTCATGGCACGGGGGAGTTGGAGACGAACCGCCACAGGATTGATGACCTTCGATATGGGGAAAGGACCAACAAAACGAGGATCCAGCTTCCGGGATTCCACCCTCAGAGGTAAGTCTCGAGTGGAGAGCCACACCTTTTGGCCAGGCGAGTATACTGGAGCTGGCGTTCTTCCACGGTCAGCCATCCTCTTGTAACGCGCAGAACTGCGCAACAGCATCTGACGAGCCCCATTCCAAACCTTGCGACAGCGACGGACGAGAGCCCGAGCAGAGGGCACACTGGACTCCTTCTCCACAGCAGGAAACAATGGCGGTTGATAACCATAGGCACACTGGAATGGAGAGAGACCAGAGGATGAGCAAGGAAGTCTGTTGTGTGCATACTCCACCCAAATAAGGTGTTTGCTCCAAGTTGAAGGGTTCTGTGCCACCAAGCACCGCAGTCCTGTCTCCAATTCCTGGTTAAGGCGTTCAGTCTGTCCATTGGATTCCGGGTGATAACCAGATGCAAGGCTGACCGTGGCGTCCAACAGAGAACAAAACTCCTTCCAAAACCTGGACACGAACTGAGGCCCCCGGTCAGACACAATGTCTCTGGGAAATCCATGAATTCGAAAAACATGAGACAACATGACCTCCGCCGTTTTCTTGGCGGAGGGAAGCTTGTGCAATGGAATGAAGTGGACCACCTTAGAAAATCTGTCCACTACAGTCATGACTGTGGTGTTGCCCTCAGAAGAGGGCAGGCCCGTGACAAAGTCCATGGAGATGTCTGACCAGAGGCATGAGGGGACGACAGGCAGCGGACTCAGGAGGCCAAAGACGGGCCGACGTGAGGTCTTGTTCTGCGCACAAATACTGCAAGCGGCGACGTACTCCTTAATCCCCCTTTCCGCTGTTTGGCCACAAACAGGGTTCGGGAGATACCGGGATGACAGGAGATCCGAGACGTACGAGCCCAGCAGTAATACCAGCAGTAACCTCGGAAACTCTCTTCTCAAGTAAGCGCCCCAACAAAACAGGAAGCAAGCAGAATGGGAGTTGAAACCTTAGGGGCCGGGTCAGGATCAAACTGTCTAGAGAGAGCATTAGGTTTGCAATTCTTGGCACCAGGGCGGTAAGACAGTACAAAAGCAAACCGATTAAAGAAGAGAGCCCACCTTGCTTGGCGCGAGTTGAGGCGTTTGGCTGACTTGATGTATTTTAGGTTCTTGTGGTCTGTCCAAACTAGAAACGGCTGCTCGGTGCCCTCCAATCAGTGTCTCCATTCCTCCAAGGCTGTTTTAACCGCTAACAGTTCACGGTTACCCACATCGTAATTTCTCTCAGCAGGAGAAAGCTTTCTTGAGAGGAAAGCGCAGGAATGCAGTCGACCATCTGTGGAGGATTTCTGGGAGAGTACGGCCCCGATGCCCACACCCGAGGCGTCCACCTCAACCACGAACTGGAGTGACGGGTCAGGGTGAACCAGGATGGGGGCTGAGATGAAGCTCCTCTTGAGTCTCATAAATGCAGTTTCTGCTTGAGGGGACCAAGAGAAAGGCACGTGGGGTGAGGTGAGAGCTTGAAGTGGTGCAGCAGTGACATTAAAGTTCCGGATAAACTTCCTATAAAAATTAGCAAACCCAAGGAACCCCTGAAGTCGCTTACGACTGGAGGGTGTAGGCCAGTTGGCCACAGCACTGACCTTGCTCGGGTCCATCTGCATACCAGCAGGTGATACAACATAACCAAGGAATAGAACTGTGTTAGCATGAAATTCACATTTCTCAGCTTTCACAAACAGATCATTCAGGAGAAACGTTCCAGCACCTGGTGAACATGCTGCACATGGGAAGTCTCGTTTGGAGAAAAGATCAAAATGTCATCAAGGTACACAAACACAAATTTGTTCAGCATGTCATGTAATACATCATTAACCAGGCCTTGAAATACTGCTGGAGCATTAGTAAGACCAAACGGCATGACCAGATATTCATAATGACCACTGGGTGTGTTAAACACAGTTTTCCATTCATCCCCCTCCCTTATCCTCACCAGATGATAAGCATTTCTAAGATCTAACTTAGTGAATACTTTAGCGTCTTTTAACAGTTCAAATGCGGAGGAGATAAGAGGAAGAGGGTACCGGTTTTTAACAGTAATGTCATTGAGTCCTCTGTAGTCAATGCAGGGCCAAAGTGTTTTATCCTTTTTATCCACAAAGAAGAATCCCACTCCTGCAGGTGAAGAGGAAGGTCTGATGATCCCAGCAGCAAGGGCGTCGTCAATGTACTTTTCCATGGCGAGCTGCTCAAGTGAAGACAAGGAGTAGAGATGACCCTTAGGAGGCGCTGTACCTGGCAGAAGGTTGATGCAGCAGTCGTATGGTCTATGCGGCGGAAGAGATGTGGCCTTGGCCCTGTTGAACACCTCCTTCAGGTCCAGATAACACGAGGGAACATTGGTGAGATCTGGAAAGTCCCCCTCCCTTGAACGGGGAGGCTGCCGGAAGGTGGTCCTGGAAGATCCCAGCAAACTGTTCCTCGACGGATCCTTCATAGGCTCAGGAGAAGAATCATGCACCAGACAGGTGAGTTTACAGTTATTCCCCCAGGAAATTACTTCCCCAGTACATGTGAGGATTATGGTCAGACAGCCAAGGGAGCCGCAAAACCAGAGGAAGAAGAGAGTCGAGGAGGTGAAAACTAATGGTCTCAATGTGATTACCTGCCACGACGAGTTGAGCAGGTTGAGTTCGGCGAGTTACCCTGCACAGTAGGAGCCCATCCAGTGCACCAGCCTCCAGAGGATTTTGAAGCTGTTCACGTTCCAGCTTGAATTCATCAGCCAAGCGAATGTCCAAGAAGTTCTCATCTGCCCCAGAATCAACCAAAGCCTGCAGGGAGTGACGCTGGGAATGCACCAACAATTGTACAGCCGTGAGTTGACGAGAGGAAAGGCTCATAGGAGCAGTACAACTCACCTATGTCCTCTTTCATTGGTGAGCTTTGTCTTTTACTGAACAGCTGTTCAACAAATGTCCCAGTTCACCACAGTAAAAACACCTCCCCTCCCTTAGGCGGCACTGCTGTTCCTCCGGGCTGAGTTTGGTTCGTCCCACCTGCATGGGCTCCTCCGAAGAGACAGGTGGCGCTGTAGGCTGACTGGACCGGCCGAGAGGGAAGAAGTCCCGACCGGAAGGCGAAGGGCGACGCTGCCGCTACTGCTGGTAGGAGGACCAAACTGCAGCCGATCTCCTCTCTCGCTCTCTTTCTCTGAGCCTAGTGTCAATTTGGACAGCCAGGGAAATCATAGATTCGAAGTCGGAAGGCAGGGTTAGTGAAGCCAACTAATCTTTGATAGTTTCAGACAATCCATTGCGAAAAGCATCCAACAAAGCAGCTTCATTCCATCCACTCTCAGCAGCAACAGTTCGAAAGTCAATAGCAAAATCCATAACTATGCGATTACCTTGTTTCATGGAGACCAGGTTCTGTGAAGCCTCTCGGCCAGGATTGGAGTGATCAAACGTGCGGGACAGAGCTTCCATGAACAGGACAGACGTCTGGCAAACAGGAGAATTCCGAGACCATTCCGCCGTGGCCCAAGCCTCCGCTCTGCCCAACAGGTGCGTGATGATAAAGGCTACCCTTGAGCGTTCTGATGAAAAGGAAGCCGCTTGAAGTTCGAAATGCAGTCCACACTGAATCAAAAAAGGTCTACACTTCTCCGATTCCCCCGAGAAGTGTTCCGGTCTTGCCAGGCGGACGAATGGAGATGCTGCGGCAGCCATGGCCATCGGAGCTCCTGGAGACTCAGACAAGGAATCAGACCCGGCAGGCACGGGAGCCGCAGCAGGAAACAAAGAATCCAGCCGAGCAACCAGGTGTTCAAACCGGGAACTTAAAATGTTCACCTGTGAGCCGATGTCCGCCTGGAACCCCTGCTGACGCTCGCCGAGATCCCAGAACCCGGCGAAGATCGAGGTGAGTTGACTCTCGTAATGCGAGATGCGCTCCTCTTGCTTATGGAGCGCTGAACGAAAAAGATCAGAGCCCGCTGAGTCCACTGTTGGCCAGTTCGTAGTATCAGAACTGAACGAGGAGGAGGACTCAAATGCAGGCTCAGACACAGGGCAGATCAGTTTTCAGAGTTTAATCGGTCCAAGTCAGTACACAGGTAAGCAAAAAACAGAGGCAACAGTACAATTAAGGAGCAGGCAAAAACAGTGGTCGAAAAACAGGCAATGGACGAGATAACAAGGTCAAAAGATTTCCAGAGCTGGCATGAGGTGATACAAAGTAACATACACAACGAACTGGCAATGAGAACTAAAACACAAAGGGCTTAAATACACAGACTAACAGGGGATAACGAGACACAGGTGAAACACATCAGGGCGGGGCCAACAATCACACGAGGGGAAACGACATGACAGGAAATGGGACCTGAAACGAGAGGAGATGTGAGACACCAAAATAAAACATGAATGCAAACAATAATAATAAAAACAATAAGAAACAGAAACTAGATCAAACGTGAGACCTGACACTACCTTCATAATATCTTAGGATATTTAGCACCTCCTCGACTGTAAGACAGGCTGACCGCAAGATATTGCCATTACCGGTCCCAAGTTCCCTTGTCTTCAAATATTTCTCCACAGTAAAAGCAGAGGAGAAATATTAATTTAAGACTTTTTCCCAACTCCTATGGCTCCACACATAAATGACCACTTTACTTTCTGAGGGCTCCTGTGCCTTGTTTTTCCAGACCGGAGCTTCAGTTGCTCTCATCATCCAGGGTTCCTTAGTGTGATTTCTTAACTTTGCCCTTCATTCTAACAGGAACATGCAAGTAGGTTGAAATCTCATTATCGCACATTTGAAAGCATCTCGCTTTCCTTTCTTTTAAAATATTTTTATTAATTTTTTTTCTAAAGCAAAAACAAAACAAAAACAAAAAATAATGATAAACATAACAGCGATATTGATACATAGGGATCAGGATTACATTAATAACAAGTATAACCTAAGTATGGGTTCAGTGTCAAAATACACATTGGGTATAGATCTCCCGGTCTCTGTAAATATAGTTAAGTGTTTAAAAGAAAACTTGTCTATATAAAAACAAAAAGAGAAAAAGAAAAAAAAAAAGAAAAAGAGAGAAAAAGGAGAAAAACAAAACCCCCTAAACCAGACTAGAAACAAAAAGCAAAACAAAATCTGGGCTGCAAAGAATTTCAACAATTTAAGTCCCTGTTTGTCGTCAAGTCCATTCCACCGTATAAAGGTAAAAAAATTATTATAATGGTTGGAGAGGGGACAATTTATATTGTGTGTAAATGTTGAATAAAGCTTCCCCAAGTCCTATCAAATTTAACCAAGGGTTCAACAATGT
Source organism: Leucoraja erinaceus (assembly GCF_028641065.1). NCBI lineage: Eukaryota > Metazoa > Chordata > Chondrichthyes > Rajiformes > Rajidae > Leucoraja > Leucoraja erinaceus. Next base: position 43,444,753 of record NC_073383.1, read on the forward strand.
CACTCCTAATTTTTTCTAGGTTGAAACATGATATAGTTTCAGAGTACCAATGGAGTGTGGTAGGAGGATTAGAGTCTTACCATTTAAATAAAATAGATCTTCTGGCAATTAATGTAATAAAAGCAATCAGCCGATGGGCGGAACGGGATAGATGAGTAGAATCTAACATTGGTAGCCCAAAAATTGCAGTAATAGGATGAGGTTGTAAATCAATACCTAAAACTACAGAAATAGTTTCAAAAATGTCTTTCCAATATTTTTCCACAAGTGGGCCGGACCAAAACATATGAGTCAGCGAAGCCACTTCAGATTTACATCTGTCACAGGTAGAATTTATATGACCATAAAAACGAGCTAACATCTTTTGACGTATAAGCTCTGTGAACCACCTTGAATTGTATCAGAGCATGTCTTGCACACATTGAAGAAGTAGTAACTAATTGAAGAATCCTCTCCCATTTCTCTATAAGTAGAGAAATTTGAAGTTCTCTTTCCCAATAAGTTTTAATTTTATCAAATGTACCTATTTGTAATTTCAAAATCAACTCATAAATAGTCGTTATTAAACTTTTCTGATAAGGGTTCAAGTGTAAATTTTTTTCCAAAATTCCGGTTTGATGTGGGAATGGAAAAGAGGGTAGAGCAGCCTTCAAAAAAAGTCTAATTTGTAAATATCTAAAGAAATGGGAGTTAGGTAGATTATATTTATTGGAGAGCTGTTCAAAAGACATAAAACAACCATCCAAAAACAAATCATGAAAAGCTGCTAATCCCGTCCTCTTCCATAACATAAAGGCTTGAAGGTTGGAAGATTAGATATGATAGGGCTCGATAAGATAAAATCATTCAATCCAAAAAACTTATGAAATTGAAACCATATTCAGAATGTATGTCTTATTATTGGGTTAATCATATATTTATTCAATCTCGTAATTGTGAAAGGTAACAAGGCCCCTAGGATAGAAGCCAATGATAACCCTTGTATAGAATCACGTTCAAGGTTTAACCATCCTGGCAATTGGGTATCTTCTAAATCTTTTGTCTAAAATGTTAAATAGCGAGCATTAACTGCCTAATAGTAAAATCTAAGGTTTGGCACTGCCAAACCACCGTCTTTTTTTTGATTTCTGTATTTTTGACTTAGTCTGGGATTTTTATTCTGCCATATATATGAAGAAATTTTTAAGTCAATAATATCAAAGAAAGATTTAGCAATAAAAATTGGTATCGTCTGAAATAAATACAAAAATTTAGGTAGGATAAACATTTTAATAGCATTGATTCGGCCAATTAAAGATAAGGACATTGGTGACCATTTGGTAAACTGTTGTCTGATGTGGTCAATTAGGGGCGTAACATTGGCTTTAATACCATTGAGGACCCACGAGGACCACGGCCTCACACCATTGGCGCAGGTGAGGCCGTGGACCTCACCCCTCCTCCGGGTTGTGGTGAAGTGGCAGTGGGTACCGTAGGGGCAGAAGCCGGTGGTCTGTAAGATACGGCTTGTACTTGGGGTGGCAGCTGAGAGAGATTTACCTTGTCAGTCTCCAGAGCAACTTGTCGCCGTAGCAGTCCATCGGGGAACAGGTTCCTATGGAGTTGGAGCGGGCTTGGCGCTTCTTCTCCATGCTGGCTGGGGGCCGGTGTCCCATCCGTCTGGACATCTCCGGCTGCCCTCTGGGCAGGGATGGGACACTCGAGTGGGAGGGGGGATCCCGGGACAGTCCAGTTGCGGAGAGGCCAAGAGCTGGTCGAGTCTTCCCTCCTTCCCCCCGTCTGCCCCCCTCCCCTCCCCTCCCTGGTCTCCCACTCGTATCTGCCCCCGACAAATACAAACTTGAAAAAAGTCAAAAAATTGGATCCAAACTATACTCACTGAATCTACAGCCCTTCGTTCGATTTTTATTTATAGCATTTGACCTTTGACAAATCCCATGATTACTTGCATTTTTTGGAATACCGACCTGGCGTATATGGAGTGTGAGAGGCTGCATCCCCTGTACGAATATCTGAAGGGGCTGCTCCTCAGGTTTTGTTTGCATTTTAGTCCCACGATTTTGATATTTGGGCACAAGGCAGGGAGTGGGGAGGGTCGATTGGGAGGGTGCGATCTCCCTGTCGGTCTGCTCCTGGGCCTGGCCAAGATGGCCATTCGCGGGTTCAGGCTGCAGAAGTCAATGGTCACACCAGAGACGGCTGCCTGCCCCTCTTCTGGTCCTATGTCCGTGCTCGCGTGTCCCTGGAGAGGCAACACGCAGTGTCCATGGGGACTCTAGAAGCCTTCCGTGAACGCTGGTTGCCGCGGGGGGGGGTCGAGTATATTGTAGATAAAGATGCCACTATTGTATTATAATGATTGCCTGATGTAATGTGACTATTGAAAGTTTTTGTACCTTCTGGTAGACTGCAAATTGCAATTACTGAATAAAGTCCTTGTAAGGAAAAAAAAAAGGAGCGAAGGGGGATAAGGTGGTGGGGGGAGAGATTTTTCAAGGGGGTTTAGAGGATACCTAAAATTGGAGAATTTAATGTTCATACCATTGGGCTGAAAGCTACCCAAGTGCAATATGAGATGCTGTTCCTCCAGTTTGCATGCGGCCTCACTCTGGCAATGGAGGAGGCCCAGGACAGAAAGGCAGGGCTGCCAACATCGCATGAGAGTTGAAAGTGAGAAATTGTGAGGGAGCATAGCGACCGAGGGGGGGAGGGGGGTGTCCCCCCTCACACGGTAGGGAGCTTTTGCATTTTTCAGCTTGAAATTGGGCAATCTGGTGCATACTGTAGCGAGTCTTTTAACTTACACTTGATGTTCCATTCATGTATGGAAATCAGTTTATAATTCATGCTGTTATGCATATAGATAGAGAAAAAAAACAGAGAAACAAGGCAAGTCGTACTTCCATCACTGTTCTACACAAATAAATCAATCAACCTGTCAACAAAATAGAGAGAGTATAGAGGAGATTTACTAGAATGTTGCCTGGGTTTCAACAACTAAGTTACAGAGATAAGTTGAATAAGTTATGTCTTTATTCTCTGGAGCGCAGAAGCTTAAGGGGGGACTTGATAGAGGTCTTTAACATGATGAGGGGGATAGACAGAGTTGATGTGGACAAGCTTTTCCCTTTGAGAATAGGGCAGATTCAAACAAGAGGACATGACTTCAGAATTAAGGGACAGAAGTGTAGGGGTAATATGAGGGGGAACTTCTTTACTCAGAGAGTGGTAGTGGTGTGGAATGAGCTTCCAGTGGAAGTGGTGGAGGCAGGTTCATTGGTATCATTTAAAAATAAATTGGATAGGCATATGGATGAGAAGGGAATGGAGGGTTATGGTATGAGTGCAGGCAGGTGGGACTAAAGGAAAAAAAGTTGTTCGGCACGGACTTGTAGGGCCGAGATGGCCTGTTTCCGTGCTGTAATTGTTATATGGTTATATGGTTAACCTTACCCTTTGACTATAGAAACAAGACGAAAACAATGCCACATATTCAATCATATATGGTTCATTGAAATTAAGATATATATGTAAAACATATATATGGAACCAGGCCCTTCGGCCCAGCAAGTCCTCACTGACCAGCAATCTACCATACACCAGTTCCATCCTACACACCAGGAACAATTTACAGAAGCCAATTAATTTACAAACCTGCACTTCTTTCGGATGTGGGTGAAACCGGAATATCCAGAGGAAACCCATGTGGTCATAGGGAGAATGTACAAATTCTGTACAGACAGCACCTGTAGTCAGAATCAAATCTAAGTCTGTGGTGCTGTGAAACCCCCTTTTCACGGTGCGTGCTGTAAGGCAGCAACTCTACCGCTGCACCAATGTGCCACCCCATTAAATAGTTTATTCTGTAATATATTTATTATGGTGTCACGTCAATAAAAATGAACACATGATTCTGATTTCTGCCCTTAGTTGGATAACACACATCTCCAGTCATTGTGTTTTATGGCTGGTTTTCAACCTCTTCAGTCTGATGGTCTTGGCCCGAAACATCACCCATTCTTTCTCCCCAGAGATGCTGCCTGTTCTGCTGAGTTATTCCAGTTTTTAGTGTCTATCTTCAGTTTAAACCAGCATCTGCAGTTCCTTCCTACACTCTTTGTTAAATGAAACCGGTCCTATTCTCATATTATTCACCTCAACTAAGTCTTTTCTTCGCCTTCGTTGCTGCAGAGAATATAATCCCAGTTATTAAATCTTTCTTCAAAGTGAAAAAAGGTGAGAGTCAGTGACCGGGGGGTCGGGCATTGGAGCGGAGCGAGATTCATCTCCCGTGGCTCCGGAGGCGGCACCGATGCCCCCACTCACCCGCTCCTGGCTCCGGACCGGTGTTAAAACTCTATGGGGCGTGGACAGAGCGGCCAACGGACACAAAGCCGCCGGAGGTGAGGATGGGAGGTGTGAGCGGTGCCTCGGGGGGGGGGGGTCGATGCAGGGCCCACCGCCGTGTCTCACCGATCACACCATCTGCAGGGTATCCCCCCTTTTTTTATCCCCCCAAATCATCCCTCGGGTTGGATTGGACCTCTTCGCGGGCAGGTAGTTTGACACCCCTACTTTAAACCAATGCCCTCTAGTTCTTGAATCACATATCCCAGGAAAAAGACTATGCATTCACCTTATATATTCCCCTCGTGGTTTTTACTCACCTCTAAAATAATTTTTGCTTTATTTTGAATTTCCAGCACCTGCAGATTTTGGTTCCATGAATGGCAAATGTACTGCAGATTGCCATTTTAAATAGTTTGCTTAAGACAATCGCTCGTTCTTTACGGGAAACCCGCCGACAGAAAACTATTCTCATTGGTGAGTGTGGAGGAGATCTGGAAGCCTTGGGCGAATTGAATTGTTCGTGACTTTATTTTAATTTTTTTAATTTGAGCGTGAGAATTTTGTGAAATGCGTGAGTCTCATGCTCAAAGCGTGAGAGTTGGCAGCCCTGGAAAGGTCAGCATGGGAATGGGAGTTGGTTAGCAACCGAGAGATCCAGTAGTCCTTGGCAGACTGAACGCATAAGGGTCTCGACTTGAAAAGTCACCTATCCATGTTTTCCAGGAACGCTGCCTGACCTGCTGGGTTACTACAGCACTTTGTGTCCTTTTGTGCTCTGACCAGGATCTGCAGTTCTTTGTGGCTATCCTTAAAGAGAAATAAACTCAAGGAACACAAACGGCTGTAATGGCATTCTCTGTCCAATAGAGTGCAGCAATAGCACATCCTGCTTTGAGACTTAAATTCCTGTTATGAGCCTACCTGTTGGAGCACAGTCAAGTTGTCTGGGTTTTCGTCCCTGTGGGGAACAGGGATGAAAACTCAGTATAAATAGCAAGACCAGTATTTATACTGCACTGTTCTCCCCAATCCAAAATGCTTTATAAGCAGTGAAGTCCTTCTGAACTGAGGGGTCACAGTTTATGGATAAGGGGGAAATCTTTTAGGACCGAGATGAGGAAAACTTTTTTCACACAGAGAGTGGTGAATCTCTGGAATTCTCTCCCGCAGAAGGTAGTTGAGGCCAGTTCATTGTCTATATTTAAGAGGGAGTTAGATGTGGCCCTTGTGGCTAAAGGGATCAGGGGGTATGGAGAGAAGGCAGGTACAGGATACTGAGTTGGATGATCAGCCATGATCATATTGACTGGCGGTGCAGGCTCGAAGGGCCGAATGGCCTACTCCTGCACCTATTATCTATGTTTCTATGTTTCCCATGGAAAATAATGAAACATAAACTGGTCCAAATCAGATCAAACACAGAAATAAAATATTCCCTGTGAAAGACAAAGCAATTGGAACTAAAGACATAACACACAAAGCTAAATTTTCTTTGCTAAAAATAATGAATCATCAGGAGGAATATTTTGGACACACAGATTTCCGTTGCCAGTTAAAATTTTATTTATGTAATGCCTTGGGTATCCTCTGGATGTCCCAAAGTGCTTTACAACTATTTAGGATTTTTCTTGAAAAATTAAACAAAGGCATGACAGTCATTTTGCACACAGCAAGACCCCAGCAGCAACACAGACTGTAATCTGTATTAGTGATGTTGATTGTGGGATGGCTGTTGTCTGGGTCGAACTCCCTCAACTTTGGGATTTTTAACTTTTGTCTCACAGAACTGATTTATGGTGAGGAATGTAGCTGCATGTTACAGAGGTTAACTTGGCTTAACCTCACCAGGGCCCAAGATCTGTCAGACTCAACCACACAAGGCAGGTGAAGCAACCTGCAAAACTATTCTTCAAATGGAAACCAAATTATGACATAAGAAATTGTAAAATGGTAAATTATTGAAGACCTTGTGATGGCTTTATTTGCTGATCAGCTGAGTCTCCTGGACAACATCAGTGCGCAGGCTAAGCTAGCCAGCAATACTTTGCCTCAAACTAGAATCGTGGAACACCTTTGGAATATCTCCACCTCAGTTAGCCAGCCAAATAAAGCAGGTGTGACTCGTGTCTATTGCTTGTTCAGACACATATAAACATCTTGTTCGTTGGATCCATTTGGATGTATGACGTTCTTGTTACATGATCTCCCATCCCACCCTTTTCTTGCCAATTTCCAATTTTTAAAGAATTAATAAGCAAAGGTTTTTGAAGGAAATGTTAGAAGACATTTTGTGGGATCTTGCTTTGTACAATTTGGCTCCCTTTCATCTTGCTTCACCCGTCAAAAACTGGACACAGGAGTAGTTATAATACCAAACCCTCCCCAAAACTATTCTCCTGAGTTTGTTTGCACCCTAGGACATTAACATCTTTGTTCCTGGAAACTCCAGGACAATTATAGAGGCTTGGCAAAACTTGCTGTACAGAAATACACGGTTGTCAAACAGGGTTTCTTTTTGCATGAGTTGTGCTTGTTCCTCTGGAACTGTTGGTTTGTTTTAATTAAGACACATAGTGTCCCAGAATTACTTCATGAATAAAAAATGACAACAATACGATTCAGGAACACAACCTGGAGAAATCTAGATTCTAATGATGGATAATGATGGAGAAAACCTGCCAACTGTGCACCTAAAATGGCATGATATCAAAATAACACATGTTTTAATAGAGGGATAAATATAGAAATAAATATAAAAAAGAAAACTGCCAACTCTTCAAGATAGTTCTTTGAGATTTTTGCATTCACCTTGGGGCGAGTCAGGCCTTTGACAGGCATCTTGATTATTCAGCAACCAACCACCAAGGAGATTATCAACCTGCAAGTAATCTCTATAAACTCATACCCTGGTAACTCAGTGTTACCTCTGGGCATGTTACTGCCAACACTTTTAAATCCAGCCTTTGTACTGATCCTTTCAGGGAAAGGAAAACAGCTGCACTTTATCTACTTTGGGCCATCATGTGACTGGTTCAATACAATATAGATGATGATATATTCAGAACACCAGTGAGGGCTTTAATGTGTCTGTTTATAGATTTTCCATAAACTGAGAAATTTTCAAGGTGTTGCTGGGATTTTGGTTACAATGTATTCCCTCACACGGACAGTGGTGCGCTATTTGCCGTAGTGAAAAAAGGCTTTGTAACTGGAGGGCATGGACCCTAAATAATCACAGGCATAATAGTTAACATTGGTAAATTGAACATTAATGAATGGATATGTTCTATGACTGTTCAAACTGAAGCTCTGAATAGTCTAGAAGGCTGGGGACTCGACAATGATGCACCCTTAAAATAAACCCTCCAAAATTAGATACTTTTTTTTAAAGTGATTTGTTTGGCATGTTGCCTGTAGGATTTTCCTGTGAGCAAAATCATTTGTCATGTTTGACTCCATCATAAATCAGTCTTTTTTTAGAAACGATTGATTGCTGGATAAGGCCCTCTGAAAATACTGTGTTTCTTTCAATGTAGAATCAATGAATTGAAATTATCTCTCTCTCTGTATAAATGAAGAATGAATTAGGGTATTTTACATGTCAGCCAAAATCCTGCAGGCAGGACCATTGGCCTTGGAACAATGATTAAATACAATTCACAGAACAGAAACAGGATATTTGGCTAATATTGTTATCAAATCATTTCAGCACATCGGTGTTCTCCTTTCTTCCTAATTCAGCATTTCCTCAAAGTTTGCCGACTATTCACTTCAACTGCTCTCTGCAGAGTATTATGAATACGTTGAGAAAAATTAATTGGGTGGCACAATGGATCTTCTGAGAGTGTTGTTGCCTCACAATTCTTGGATCCTGACCTCCAGTGCTGTTTGTGTGGAGTTTGTACATTCTCCCTGTGACCATGTGGGTTTCTACTGGGTGCTATGTTTTCCTCCCACATCCCAAAGATGTACTGGTAGATTAATTGACTGCTGTAAATTACCCTGAGTGTAGGTGGGTGGCAGGGGAATCAGAGGGGTGTTGATGGGCAGAGGTTAAGGAATAGGTGGGGATTGTGCTCCGAGAGCCGGTATGGGCTTGATGGCCAAACGGCCTCCTTGTAAGTCATAAGAAAATATTAAAAGTAAAAGTAAGACTGTAATATCAGCACGCTTGAAAATCTTGCAAAGAAAGGTCTGGCTAAATTCCACAGTATGGAACTATGCAACATGCCTGGTCAGGTGAAATGTGCGTCTGTTGTAAAGTTTCTACTTGTGTACTTATGAAAGAGATGCTTGATTTAGAGGAACACGGTGTGATTTATGAACAATTAACTAGTCCTTCAAATATAAAAGCTTTTAGTGCCATTTCCAAATAAAGTCAAGTGAAGACGACTTGATTTACAGCAAACAGTCAAAATCTATTTTGTTAACAGGATCTGGGTGTAAATCTAAGCTGGAAGAGTGGGGGGGGGGGGGGGTAATAACATAAAATTCAAGCTCCATGAGAAATCAGCACCTAGCAGACATAAATAGAAATTGCAAATTATAATTGGCTAATTTGTACAAAATATTGAAAGAAAAACTTCCTCTGTTCCTTTCATGACCGTTGCAGGTTTTAGAACTGTAATCACAGTTGAAATTTGGGGATCGCAGCAGTCCGCCTTTGCACAACAATGTCCCACAAAGTTAAAACAATATAATCTTTTATTCAAGGATAGACATTGGGCGGCATGTGACATAACTAGCAGAGCTACTGCCTCACAGCTCCAGTGACCCGAGTTAAATCCTAAGTTCGGATGCTGTCTCTGTGGAGTTTGCACATTCTCCCTGTGACCATCTTGGATTCCTCTGGGTCCTCTGGTTTCTTCTCACATCCCAGTGGTCAATTGGCCATTATAAATTGTTGTAGTAGGCAGTGGTGTGGTAGAATCTGGGAAGAGGTATTGGGTTTTAAAGATAATAGGATATTGTAGAATTCGATGATTGCTGGTGGGTGCCGGATCGATGAGCTGAAGGATCTGTTGCTGCTGTTATATCCTCTCCATCCTTCCAATACCAACCTAGTAATGTATGGCCAGCATTGTAATTTGCCTAATTTCACATGTCACACACAAGTAACATTCATTTGGAAAAGGAGTTTCTGCAGTCTGTGTGGTGACATGGCAGAGCTGGCTATTAACGTAACAAGGGAAAGAACTGGAGCAATGGGAGCCTCCAAGAGGCCCATTACTATAAAGGTGTTCACCTGACTGAAACTTCCCACTCACAGTGACCATAACTGAGAGGTTACACCTGTCAAACTGGGACAACCCTCTCTGGTTAAAAAAAAAAACAGCTTGAAGGATGATTTGATTTTGGAGGTGTCAGGGGGGCATTTTTATGTAGGTGTTGAATAGGATAAACAAGGTATGATACACAAAATTAGGATCTATTAATACAGTATAATTAGGAGAAATCTATATAATCAAGAGACAAGAGACACATGACACTGCAGACACTGGAATCTTGTGCAGAAGAGGTCATGTCGCATCTCTGGAGAAAAGGAAGAAGTGACATTTAGTGTTAAAAGTCCAAAAAAGGGTGTTGACCCAAAATGTCACCTATTCCTTTTCTCCAGAGATGCTGCCCGTCCGCTGAGTTACTCCGGCCTTTTGTGTCAAACTGCTGTAGGAACCCAGTGGGCCAGGTAGCATCTGTGGAGGGAAATGGTCAGAGAACATTTTAGGTTGGGACCCTTCTTCAGACTGATGTAGGACAAGGGAGATAACTGGTAGAAAGAGGTGAGGAGAAAAACTGGCAAATGATAGGTGGATGTAAGTGAGGAGGGGCGATTGACAGATGGGTAGAGGCTGAAGGTGAAATGGAGATAAAGGGAGGCAGATAAGGAAGGGAAAGATGGAATGAAATGTAAATCTGGAGGGAGGCTCAGTGGTTGGTAGGGAATGCGGGTGGGAAGAGGGATTAAAAGGAAAATAGGGGACAGAGTAGTTTGATCAAGAGCCGTGATCTTACCTTGTGAAGTGAAATGTACTCCTCGTGGAACAATTTAGACCTCTAATCCAGATGAAGTTAAGGGAAAACCACTTAAGAGTACAAATGGGAAAGGAATAGAAGGCACTGGTGCAACAGTGTGGAGACACAAATGGTGCCGGGCTGAATGGCCTGCATGTTTGCTTCACATTCTACATAATAAACAGCTGGCGAAGGAAAAAGTGATACACTTTAAAACTACAGCTGGCAAATAATAGGATGTGTTGTGAATAAGAACACTCTCAGCCAGGAAGCTTTCTTTTCCCTCTGCCTGCTGGAGCTAACATATCCTTTTGGAGACAAATGTTCCAGGCATAGGGAGTGTATTTCACTCCACAGGGTTCCACTAACCACACTTAAATATTTAGCAATCTGTTGAAACCATTTAGGCAGCCCATTTTGACTCCACTTCCTTCAAACCCGATGCAGGTCACTTTTGATTGAGAGGCCATATGTGCTGTATATTGCTACAACTATTTTACAGTTTGATGCATTACATATGAATGCTCTCTGGCCCTATAAATGAAGCTGTTGTTACCATATTTTGAAACTGCCCACCATATCCTAACCATGTTGTAAGTCCTTGTCCCCCATTCAATCTGGTACCACTTGCATTTCCATTGCACCATTCAATATCAAAGTCAAGAAACTTTTGGCAAAAATCAAAAGAGCAATGTGGTTGTAATCAGATAATGACCTAGAACCTGTGGCTGGTGGTGAGCTACCTAATGTATGAGAAAAGATTGCACTTACCTAATGTATGAGAAAAGATTGCACTTAGCAAGGGGGGGGGGGGGGGGGGGGGGGGGGTTGATAAGTGATAGGAGTGAGGGAGAAAGCAAAACAGGCCCTCCTCATGAAAATGACAGCTGATCAGTGTAGCTAGCTGTCAATGCCACACGGACATTAAATGTTTCTGATATTCCTGACTCTTTAGCGCATGATATATAAATGTGTAATGTTGATTTTGTTGTACCCTGGAAATTTGCCCAGGATGAAGCAATCATTGGGTCACCGCACAAGGACATGGAGTGTGACTTTCATAGTGCACAATAATTTCCAGGAAATCCATTGCTCCTTGTATGTACTTGTTATGCATAAATTAGTTACGATGTTTCCTTCATTAGCAAAATGAAATGACTGTAATGGCTCTTAAAGATAGCGGAGTCAGCGGATATGGGGAGAAGACAGGAACGTGGTACTGATTGGCGATGATCGGCCACGATCACTTTGAATGGCGGTGCTGGCTCAAAGAGCCGAATGGCCTACTCCTGCACCTATTGTCTATTGTCTATAATGTACAGTGTATTGGAATGTCTTGACATCAGATTTCATAAATAAGGGTCTGCCTTTCACTGAAATGACTCTGACCTGCTGTGTGTTTTCAGCATTTTCTGTTTTCATTTCAGATTTCCAGTATCTGCAGGTTTGTTATATTTGTTTATTACTGAATTTCCTATTGTTCAGCTTTGACCTCCAGATTTATTATTTGAATAATGTGTTTGGGATGAATAAGATAAAGAGGACCTGGCATCAGTTAACCACATTGTCCAGTCACCAGGGTGTTACTTCAGTCTGAAGAAGGGTTTCGGCCCGAAACGTTGCCTATTTCCTTCGCTCAATAGATGCTGCTGCACCCGCTGAGTTTCTCCAGCATTTTTGTGTACCTAGGGTATTACTGCTCATTGGAGCTTGCAAAGTGAAAAATATCTGTTACATTTACCTACTTCACAGCGCTAACTGCATTTCATTCAGCATTCACGTATTGCAAAGTGCTTTGGAACATTATCAGTGCAGTGTAAGTATGAGTTCTTTCATGTATGAAAAAGGAACAAAAGAACATTGTGTGCAGATATACTATTGATCTGAACTAAAAATGGTGCCTCTCAGTTTGCAATGTGTGGTGACCAAATTGATTAACAGTAAGGGGCATGAAACTGGGCTTAGTCATTCCAGAAAGAAGTTCAGAGTGCTTGTTTGATCTGAGAATGTTTTGAGTCTCAGTGGAAACATGCACATTGGTCTTGCTCCTCCAAACTGTTAGTAACATTAAAGACTCTGTCCTGCACTAACCTGGTAGAATTCAGGGAAGATGTGGCAGTTCTTGCCCATAATGGATATTATCAAAGGGTTCTGAAGTCACTCAGTGCCATAAGATAGATTTACAAGCAGGCTGCAAAGGCTGAAAGGATTGATCACTTGCCTTTGCAAAGGAGAGCTCAGGTCCATCACTGCAATGATGACAGATAATTCCACTTCACACGGGACAAGTTTCGACAGGGATAGAATTGAAATCAGGGGATTCACATTCAACGTACTCATTCTTGGTTTGTGAGCCCTGTTAAAGCCCTCTCCCACGGTACGAGTTCATTCCAAGAGCTCTCCCGAGTTTGCCCTGATTCGAACTCGGAGATTTACGGTAATGGCCACTCGTCGGTACTCGGGGCTCTCGTGAACATTTTTCAACATGTTGAAAAATCTTCATGAGTCTTCCCATGCTTACCTGCCGTTAACGAGTCTTCCCGAGTTCCTGCCGTTAGCGTTACGAGCCGCTAAGAGACGTCCGTGAGCTCAGACGTACCTGCTACGTTCATTCTCCGCGCTTACCACAGGTTTGATTTTTTTAAAACTCGGGAGAGCTCTTGGAATGAATTCGTACCGTGGGACAGGGCTTTAAGAGTAACACTTGAACCCTTCTCTCTGTGCCTTTCTGCACTTCTCACTGAACCAGGGTGACTCAGGCTTGACAATAATGGTAGAATTAGTGCTATGCAGAGCCACAAGCTCACAGATGGTGGTGAGATACATTCTGGTGTTGCTGATGGTTCACAACGCCTCATGGATGCCCAGTTTTTAGCTGATAGATCAGTTGCAAGTGGATCCCAGGGAGTGTAATGGAGGAGTCTAGCACATAATAATCTCTAAATCTCTAGAGTATGACTACATCAGGCTGTTGCTTGGGTAGCCCATGTGATTGGTCTCCAAATTTAGACACCAGCCTGTGAAGAGGACGATGGAAGATTGATGCACTGGAAGCAACTTTGTTGTGAAGGAAGTGCTGAGTTTTGTCTGATTTTACATCTTCTCAATTTAAATATTGGTGTTATAGTGGCACTGAGAGTCAAGTGTCCTGCAGTGGATATACACAAAAAGCTGGAGTAACTCAGCAGATCAGGCAGCATCTCTGGAGAAAAGGAATAGGTGACATTTTGGGTCGAGACCCTTCTTCAGACTGAGAGTCAGGGGAAAGGGAAACAAGAGATATAGAAGTTACATAGAAAAAATGAATGAAATATATGCAAAAAGCAATGACGATCAAGGAAAGGTGGAGGCCACAATAGTCCATTGTTGGCTGTGGAGTAGGTAATAACAAATTATACAGAATTATACAGACAGTGTAAAGGGCCTGTCCCACGAGCACTCTTGTGTAAAGGGCCTGTCCCACGAGCATGTGACTTTTTGGACAGTGTCAGTTTTTCGGAGCCCCGCGCGATGTCGGGACCAGCTCCGCATAACTCCATACGGCTCCGGTGATCGAAGTGGGACCGGCCCCGCGACACCGTATGGCTCAAGCAACCACGTTAGGTCGCGCTTGCCACATGCAGTCGCATGCTCGTGGGACAGGCCCTTAACCGAACAGGATGACAGTGAAACCCATATGATAACTACGGTGGGGAAGGGATGGAGGGATGGAGGGAGAGGGGATGCAAGGGTTTCTTCAAGTTAGAGAAATCAATATTCTGTGTTGATCAGGAGTTACATGTATTCCAGATTAGTTAATGTGTAAGAAGGAACTGCAGATGCTGGTTCAAACTGAAGATAAGCACAAAAAAGCTGGAGTTACAGGTATTCAGCGAGACAGGCAGCAACTCTGGAGAGAAGGAATGGGTGACGTTTCGGGTCGAGACCCTTCAAGGCTCTCAACCCGAAATGCTGCCTGTCCCGCTGGGTTACTCCAGCTTTTTGTGTCTATCTCCAGATTAGTTAATAATAGGAACCAAAAATCAGCAGAGGCTAGAAATCTGAAATAAAATATAAGATGCTAGAAACACTCAGCAGGTGGTCGCATCTATGGAAAGTAAAACAATGTCAAGTCAAGTCACATTTATTTATATAGCACATTTAAAAAAACAACTCTCGTTGGCCAAAGTACTTTACATTTGTTACAAGATTAGATTAGATTAGATTTGTTTATTGTCATTCAGACCTTTCGGTCTGAATGAAATTTTGTTTCCCTGCAGTCATACATTTAATTAAAAAATGACAAAAACACACAATCAACACAAATTTAACATCCACCACAGTGAGGTCACCAAACACCTCCTCACTGTGGTGGAAGGCAAAATCTTAAAGTCTCTGGCTCTTCCCTCTTTGTTCTCCCTCTGCGCCGAGGCGACGGTTCAAACTTCACAGCTCCGAGGCTGAGTTGGGTCTCTGCTGCTGCCGCCACGGTTCCAGGGCCAAGTCGGATCTCCCTGCTGCTGCCGCCACCACAGCTTCGGTGCCGAGTCGGGTCTCTGCTGCCGCTGCCACTGCCGCCGCTACAGCTCCGGGGCCGAGTCGGGTCTCCGCTGCTGCTGCCACTGCCGCTGCTACAGCTCCGGGGCCGAGTCGGGTCTCCGCTGCCGCTGCTACAGCTCTCTAGCCCTCTAGCCCCTGTCCTTCAAGATGGTTGTGTCTAATGATATGTTTAAGGACCAGCTAAGAATAATATAAACAAACAAACTACATACATATATACATATAGCCCTCGCTCAGTGGACGTCAGGAAAGGCTTGGGAGTATAGATAAGATTTTAGTCTTGACTTAAAGGAGTCGATGGAGGGGGCAGTTCAGATGGAAAGGGGGATGCTGTTCCACAGTCTAGGAGCTGCAACCGCAGAGGCGCGGTTGCCCCTAAGCTTATGCCTAGACCGCAGGATATTCAGCAGCCCCAAGTCGGCCGATCTGAGGGACCTGGAGGTGGAGTGGTGGGTGAGAAGACTTTTAATGTAGGAGGGGGCAAGCCCATTGAGGGCATTGTAGACATAGAGGAGGGTCTTGAAATGTATACGGAACCACACAGGGAGCCAGTGGAGAGAGGCCAGGATCGGGGCGATGTGGCACCTTTTTCGGGTGCCCGTCAGGAGTCTCGCTGCGGCATTTTGGACCAGTTGCAGGCGGGACAGGGAAGATTGGCTGATGCCAGTGTAATGAGAGTTGCAGTAATCTAGGCGGGAGGAGATAAATGTGTGGATGATCTTTTCGAGGTCATCAAAGTGGAGGAATTGTTTTATTTTAGCTATCAGAAATGTATCAGATCAAAGGTTTTATTAGAACCCACTGAATTATTCTGACCTCTTTTTTGTTTTTATTATGTATTACTGTCAGATTTCCATCCCTGAGGCATGAGTGAACCAGAGGTTTTTATCACCTGGTCAACATTACTAATGATCAGATTACTCACTTTTTAAAATCCCTGATCATGAACTGAAATTAACATCCATAACTGCCAAGGTTTAAAGATTTAAAGATAAGCCTATAAATTGTTCTCCAGGCTTCTCAGTTATAAATTGATGAGAATATCAGATAAAGTGTGAAATTAATACCGATTGCCATGACTACGCAACTCGTGTTAACTTCTCTCACTTACTTAAGTCTCTCCAGAAGCAACTAACCTCTGAGACATCAACCCACCCTCCAAAGTGAATGCTGAACATTTCCCAAGTACTTGGAATGTTCCACATTGCCACCGCTGTATTCTTCACCTCCATAATCAAGCAATTTCAAAGCAAACTTTCAGACGTGTGAAAAGACAGAAAAAGGATTCTACTGCATATATTTTGTTGCTGTGGGCAATTTGACTCTCTTGACAGCTGAATCTGACTGAATGGACAAACTTGTCCTGACAAGAAGCTGCTTTAATCTTTTCATCCCGCTGTGTTTAAATTTTGAAAGAAGTCTCAGAAAGAGCGGCTGAAAGGGGGTGTGAGCTGGTCCCGTTTAGCTACCTGTTGATTCAGTGAGAAGGTTGATGAAGAAATCAGAATGTACAATAGCTGCATTATTTCAAAGAACTGCGTTGTTCTTAGCAGTTTCCTGATCAATATCAACACTGCTAATGGACTGATTGTCTGTATGTTATCTCATTGTTGCTGCTTTCCACAGCAGGGACAATACTTCCAAAGTATTTCACTGTGTGTGAATCACTTTGAGAAGTGCTGGGGTCATGCAAGGTGTGATATAATTATGCCCTTTTACTCAGGGCAAGCTTGCACCTCCAGACCAAGAGGTTAATGACTTAAAGCCCTGTCCCATGGTACGAGTTCATTCCAAGAGCTCTCCCGAGTTTGAAAAAAATCAAACTCGTGGTAAGCACGGAGAATGAATGTAGCAGGTACGTCAGAGCTCGGGGACGTCTATTAGCAGCTCGTAACGCTAACGGCAGGTACTCAGGAAGACTTGCTAACGGCAGGTAAGCATGGGAAGACTCATGAAGATTTTTCAACATGTTGAGAAATGTTCACAAGAGCCCCGAGTACCTACGAGTGGCCATTACCGTAAATCTCCAAGTTCGAATCAGGGCAAACTCGGGAGAGCTCTTGGAATGAACTCGAACTGTGGGACAGGGCTATTAGCATAGTTCTGAGCAAGGGAGCAAAGTCCCAGGAATAGTTAATATGAGCCACCTTTTGGCTGGGCTTGGCAATACTAAATTGGACCTGGATTGTGAAAGAAATTTCCTCTGGGTCCTGGCCAAGCCCTTCTCTGCTACCCTTCTGCAATGTGAATTTGTATGAAAATGAGGTGAGAAGCATGCAGCCCTCCAAATCCCTGAGCTTACTATCTGCTTTAATGGTACCAGGGTGACAATGTCTTACCAAGTGGCAAAGATGTGACCTTATAAGAGGGGTTTGGTGATGCTTCCTTGCCTCTAGCCCCTGTCCTTCAAGATGGTTGTGTCTAATGATATGTTTAAAGACCAGCTAATCAGAGTTCAGGACCGTTATGTTCCAGGAAGGAGTAGGGTCAATGATGGCAAGGTAAGGAAACATTGGGTGCTTGAAAATGTGTTCAGAAAGATAAAGGAAGCATATGTAAGGATTTGGAAAATGAAATCAGACATGAACATTGAGGAACTTTAAGAAAGCAGGGGAAAACTCAAGCAGGGAATTAGGAGGGCCAACAAGGACCATTAGATGACCATGACAAGTCAGATTAAAACAAATTCCAAAGTATTTTACACATACATTAAAAACAAGAAGGTAACTAGGGAGATGATAGGGCCACTCAAGGATAAAGGAAATAATTTTTACTTGGAGTCAGGGGATGTAGATGAGGCACTAAACAAGTACTTTCATCTGTATTCATCAAGGCGAAGGAAGGTGAAGACAGTGAGATCAGCGTGGAGAATACATTTTAAGGTCAAGAAGGAGGTGGTGTTCAGGCTCTTGATGGGCTTTAAGGACTGGAGAGTAGCCAATGTTGTTCTTAAGTATGGAAATAGGCATAAATCAGGACATTCTAGGCCAGTGAACCCCACATCAGTGTTCGGGAAGCTATTGGAGTGGATTATCTGGACAAGATTTAGTCACATTCATAAGAGAATAAGCAAATTAGGGACAGTCAGCAAGGCGTTGTGCCAGGCAGGTCACGTTTTATAAACTAGTTTGCGTTTCGTGAGGAGAAGATGAAGGTGATTGATGAAGGTATAGTAGAGGATGTTGTCTATATACAGTAAGCCATTTGACAAGGTCCATCATGGTTGGCCGATCCAGAAGATTACAGTACTAGGGATGTTTGGTGACGTGGTAGTCTGAATTCAGAGCAGACTCACCCATAGAACAAAGAGGGTTATGGTGGAAGGGTTTTATTCTGGCTGGAGGTCTGTGATCAGTGGTGATCCGCTGGGTTCAGTGCTGGAACTACTGATGTTTGCTTCTATATAAATTACTTGGAAAAAAACATAAGGTAGACACAAAATCCTGGAGTAACTCAGCGAGACAGGCAGCATCTCTGGAGAGAAGGAATGGGTGGCGTTTCTGGTCAAGAGCCTTTTTTGGACTGGAAAAAAACAGATGGGTTGGTAAGCAAGTTTGGAGACAACACAAAAATTAGCTGAGTTACAGACAGTGAAGAGGACTGTTAAAGGATACAGCAGGATGCAGATCAGTTACATATCAGGGTGGAAACATGGCAAATGGAATAAAATTTGGGTAGGTGCGAAGTGTTGCACTTTGAGAGGTTGAATGTAAGGGATAAAGTTAATTGCAGAACCCGTCAGAGCATTGTTGTAGAATGGGGTCTTGGGTCCAAGTTTAAAACTCCCTGAAAGTAGCAACACAAGTAGATAAAATAATAAAGAAGGCATTGGGTATGCTTGCCTTTGTTGGTATAATAATCAGCAAGTCATATTGCAGTTATATAAAACTAAACTGCATTTGGAGTATTGTGTGCAGTTTTGGTTGCCCCATTACAGGAAGAATATGGAGACTTTGGAAGGGTACACAAAACGATGCTGCCAGGGATAGAGAGCATGAACTATAAGGAGAGGTTGGACAAACTTGGGTTATTTTCTCTGGAGCATCAGAAGTTGAGGGCAGACCTGATGGAAGTATATAAAATTATGAGGCACAGATACAGTGGCTTGCAAAAGTATTCATACCCCTTGAACTTTTCCACATTTTGTCACGTTACAACCACAAACGTAAATGTATTTAATTGGGATTTTATGTGATAGACCAACACAAAGTGGCACATAATTGTGAAGTGGAAGGAAAATGATACATGGTTTTCAATTTTTTTTACAAATAAAAAACTGAAAAGTGTGGCGTGCAAAAGTATTCAGCCCCCCTGAGTCAATACTTTGTAGAACCACCTTTCGCTGCAATTACAGCTGCAAGTCTTTTGGGGTATGTCTCTACCAGCTTTGCACATCTAGAGACTGAAATTTTTGCCCATTCTTCTTTGCAAAATAGCTCAAGCTCAGTCAGATTGGATGGAGAGCGTCTGTGAACAGCAATTTTCAAGTCTTGCCAGAGATTCTCAATTGGATTTAGGTCTGGACTTTGACTGGGCCATTCTAACACATGAATATGCTTTGATCTAAACCATTCCATTGTAGCTCTGGCTGTATGTTTAGGGTCGTTGTCCTGCTGGAAGGTGAACCTCCGCCCCAGTCTCAAGTCTTTTGCAGACTCTAACAGGTTTTCTTCCAAGATTGCCCTGTATTTGGCTCCATCCATCTTCCCATCAACTCTGAACAGCTTCCCTGTCCCTGCTGAAGAAAAGCATCCCCACAGCATGTTGCTGCCACCACCATGTTTCACAGTGGGGATGGTGTGTTCAGGGTGATGTGCAGTGTTAGTTTTCCGCCACACATAGCGTTTTGCATTTAGGCCAAAAACTTCAATTTTGGTCTCATCTGACCAGAGCACCTTCCTCCACATGTTTGCTGTGTCCCCCACATGGTTTGTGGCAAACTGCAAACGGGGCTTCTTATGGCTTTTTTTCAACAATGGCTTTCTTCTTGCCACTCTTCCATAAAGGCCCGATTTGTGGAGTGCACGACTAATAGTTGTCCTGTGGACAGATTCTCCCACCTGAGCTGTGGATCTCTGCAGCTCCTCCAGAGTTACCATGGGCCTCTTGGCTGCTTCTCTGATCAATGCTCTCCTTGCCTGGCCTGTCAGTTTAGGTGGACGGCCATGTCTTGGTAGGTTTGCAGTTGTGCCATACTCTTTCCATTTTCGGATGATGGATTGAACAGTGCTCCGTGAGATGTTCAAAGCTTGGGATATTTTTTTATAACCTAACCCTGCTTTAAACTTCTCCACAACTTTATCCCTGACCTGTCTGGTGTGTTCCTTGGGCTTCATGATGTTGTTTGTTCACTAATGTTCTCTAACAAACCTCTGAGGCCTTCACAGAACAGCTGTATTTATACTGAGATTAGATTACACACAAGTGGACTCTATTTACTAATTAGGTGACTTCTGAAGGCAATTGGTTGCACTGGATTTTATTTAGGGGTATCAGAGTAAAGGGGGCTGAATACTTTTGCACGCCACACTTTTCAGTTTTTTATTTGTAAAAAAATTTGAAAACCATGTACCATTTTCCTTCCACTTCACAATTATGTGCCACTTTGTGTTGGTCTATCACATAAAATCCCAATAAAATACATTTACGTTTGTGGTTGTAACGTGACAAAATGAGGAAAAGTTCAAGGGGTATGAATACTTTTGCAAGCCACTGTAGGTGGACAGGCAAAATCTTTTTTCCCAGGGTGGAAATGTCAAATACTAGAGGGCATAGCCTAAAGAGCCTGTCCCACGAACATGCGACTCCATGCGGCAAGCGCAACCTAAAGTGCCGGTCCCACCAGCATGCGCCTGCATGCGGCAAGCGCGACCAAACCAGAAGCGGGAGCCGCGCGGAGGTCAAGTGAGTGACACGGCGTCGAGGCGGCTGCGGGCTGGCAGGCTGTTGCCGTGCGGAATTTTTAAATGCGGTCTAATTTTTTCGGAGCCCCGCACGATGTCGGGACCAGCTCCGCACAACTCCATACGGCTCCAGTGATCGAAGTAGGACCGGCCCCGTGAGGCCATACGGCTCAAGTGACCACGTTAGGTCACACTTGCCGCATGGAGTCGCATGCTGGTGGGACAGGCCCTTTAGGTCACGCTTGCCGCATGGTCGCATGCTCGTGGGACAGGCCCTTTATGGTGAGAGGGAGATATTTAAAGGATATTTATGGGGAAAGCTTTTTTACACAGAAATTTGTGGGTGCCTGGTACACGCTGCCATGGGTGGTAGTGGAAGCAGATACAATAGTAGTGTTCAAGAAGCTTTTAATAGGCACATAGATTTCTAGTGAATAGAGGGATATGGACCAGGTGCAGGCAGAAGGCTTTCGTTTAATTTGGCATCATGTTCAGCACAGCCATTGTGTGCCAAAAGGCCTGTTCCTGGGTTGTACTGTTCTGTACTCTATGTTCTACTGTCTTGGGAGGCAAAGCTGTTGTTCTGCTATTCAGCAAGATCAAGGTTGATATCTTTACCTCAGGGTCATTTTCCTGAATGAACCAGTATTCCTTAATTTCCCCAAAATCCCCAAAAGTCAATCAACCTCTTTCTTGAATATGCTCAGTGACAAAGCCTTTACATGGTCAACAACGGGTGATGTCATGGCTGCCACCTCATAGAACCAGTGGCTCTGATTCAATCGTGACCTTGTGTGCTGTCTGTGTGGAGTTTACGCTTTTTCTGTGTACATGGAACAAGCTACAGGAGGAAGTGGTGAGGCCGGTAGAAATGCGTTTGGACAGCTACATCAATTAGAAAGCTTTAGAGGGATAAGGCCAAACACAAGCAAATAGGACTAGCTTAGACAAGCACCTTTATTGCTACCAACGAATTGGGCCGAAGTGCCTGTTTCCATGCTATACAACTTTATGACTCTATTACCCCGTGGTTTTCCTCCAGATGCTCCAATGTCCTCCCACATCGCAAAGACTTGTTGGGTGGTGGTGGGTTATTTGGCAGTTGTAAACTGGCTCTAGTGTGCCGGTAAGTGGGAAAATTTGGGGGAGAGTTGATTGGAGCGAGAGGAGAATAAAATTGGTCAGTCATAAAAGGGGTGATTGATGGTCAGCATGGGCTCAATGGGCCGAAAAATCTGTTTGCATATTGTATCCCTAATTCCAACGATTCACCACCCACTAGGTGAAAAGATTTAATTTCTCAGTCATGAACAGCAGACCTTTTATTTTGAGACTGTGACCCCCTGATTCTGGACACTGCTACCACTGAAGGGTGCATAGACTCTCCTTAGCATTGAGGCAATAGATTTATTAACCTAGTTTATGAGCTGGCAATGGACTGTAAATGCCAAGCTGGAAGTTTAGCCTCGTCATTAGACTGTTTACTGACCATTTGTAGTTATGATACTCCCAGACATTTGTTTAAGTCTTTTTACTGACCATTTATAGCAATAGATACCAAAAGCACCATAGGCTGTCATCATCATATGTTACCAGACAAATGTTATAATAACCAGAAAAGGGAGCCATTTACTGTATTCCTTTAGACCGCTGCATTTATTTCAAGTTTGTCAACAGCAACTGGCAGGCAAAGTATGGGAAAGAAAGATTTGTGTTTTCTCAGAGCTATGTATATTATTTATAGAAGTCCCACAAAGTTGACGTTATTAGCCTAGAAAAATATGTGATAAAATATGTTAAAGCTAAGCATGGTACAACGTTGCAGAGTGGGAGAAACGGAATGTTAGTCGTTTGCAATCCGGCAGAGCACATTTTTAACAAATAGCAAGTTTTCTCAAAGAATATCCTCAATCACAACAGGTGATCCATATTAGAAACATCTCCCCTCCCACAATAACCTCTCTGGTTACCACATTTCTGACCTCTTTGGCGCACCAGTTTCCTTTGTCCCATCATTGGTATCAACATCTTCTACCGTCCTCTTCTCTGGAATTCTCTGTTCATAGTACAGACAGAGTTTGCAATCGGCCTTTATGCCTTTTGATGTAGAAACATTTCCAAAACAACAATTTTCCTTTGAAAAAGGCGGGCTGGTCCAAGAGAGAGAGTATAGAGTAATACAGCATGGAAATAGGCCTTTCAGCCTACTCACCCACTCTGTCCAAGCTGCCCATCTCAGTTAGTCCCATGTGCCCGCATTTGGCCAATATCACTCTGAACTTTTCCTATCCATGACTGTCTAAATGTCTTTTAAGTGTTTTTTTAACCACTTTCTCTTGCAGCTTGTTCCATATATGCACCACCCTCTTTCCCCTAACCTGTACTCTTTCCCCTAACCTTAGTGTTTGATTCCCCTTTCCTGGGAAAAAGATTATGCTTTCACCTAATCTATACTCCAAATGATTTTGCATGTCTCTATAAGGTCACCTCTCAGTCTCCTATGCTCCCTGGAATAAAGTTCCAACCTGTTCAATCTCTCCCTACAACTCCATCCTTTGTGACCTGGCAACATCTTGTAAATCTTCATTACATCTCCATTGCTTCTTTGTTTGTCCTGTAGGTGGTGAAATACCACGCATCCCTTAAGGCAATCTAATGCTGAAGTGTAGGACTTCTGGGTTCACCTTCGACCAACATGCTAAGGTCTAGACTTAAGTGTCTGAGAAACTGTACCCCTCTCACCTACCATTGCCTAATATTTATTTCCCCCCACTGTCAACATCAGACGTTAAGAAATAAAAACATTAGTAGACTATTTGGCCCCTCATGTCTATTCCACATTTCAATACGATATTTTCCTTCAGCACCATTTTTCTGTGCCAACCCTATATCCCTTGATTGTATTGACTTCCTGTTTCATTGATTGAGCATCTTGGATGGAGAATTCCAAAGATTCTCCTCTCTGGGTGAATAAATTTCTCCTTCCCAAAGGCCTGAATGGCCTATCCCTTTTGATACTGTGACTCCTTGTGGCTCCATGCGGAAAACATCTAGTCCACATGTACCTTATCAAGCCCCATGAGAATTCTATCATTTTCATTGAGGTCACCTCTCATTGTTCGAAAACAAAGAGAGTATGGGGCCAGTCTGCATACATTTTCCTCAAAGGATAAAGGCCCATGCCAGAATCACCTGCTGAACATTTGCTGGCCTCTCTCTTTTCCTTTCCCAGAAAGTGATGAATTTGTGGTATTCTCACAGAAGCTAGGTTAGCCTGAGTTATGATCTATATTCAAGAAGGATTTTCCTTCGTGCTAGAGAGATCAAGAAATATGGGGAGAAAGCTTGAACAGGGAACAGTGGCACAGCTAGTAGAGCAGCTGCCTCCAACTCCAGCAACTTGGGTTCAATCCTGACCACGACAGCTGACTTTGTGGAGTTTGCATGTTATCCCCATGATTGCTTGGATTTTCACTGAGTGCTCCATGTTCCTCCCATATTCCAAAAAAAAGGCTGGGTTGTTAGGTTAATTGACCACTAAAAATTGCCCCTGGTGTGAAGAGGTGAGGTAGAATCTTGAGAGAAATGATGGGAATGTGGGGAGAATAAAATGGGTTTGGGTGGAGTAGATTTATGATATGCTGGAGTAACTCAGCAGGTCAGGTAGTCCAGTACTTTGTGTCATTATTTTTTTAAACCAGCATCTATAATTCCTTTTTTCTAAATTTAAGATGGGACTAGCTTAGATGGGTATCTTGGTTGGCATGGGCGAGTTGGCGTGCCTATGACTGTATGATTCTAAAAGTTATGTCCATGAAAGGATGAGTCAAAATAGTTGAATGGCATATCATTGAAGGATAGCATAGACAGTGGGCTGAAGAGCCTGTTTACATGACTCCATGAATTTCAATTATTGTAATTACATTGAATGGTAAGCTAGCTTAAAGTGCTGAATGGCCTACTCCTGTTCCTATTTTATATGATCTTCAGCATGCATATCTTGGGTGCAGAGACCAGACCTGTACACAATATTTCATGTACATTCTCACCAGGGACCACTATAATCACAGCTGTATGCTCGGTTTTCTGATCATAATTTCTTTTACCTGCCACAGAAGTATAAAGTGCTCTCCCGTTGACCCCAGCAATTTGAAACACTGCATAAATCACAGCATCTGCAGGATGGAAGGCTGAGCGGTGGACTGTTCAACTGCTACCAGCCCAGGATTTAAATGTATCCACCTTTTGAGCGGCACTTTAACCTGATATATGTGTGCAGATAAATATGTTTTTGGAAGAGCCAAAGGTTAGAGGTCACATACAAAAAGTTATCCTCGGTCAGTTTCGCCACCTCCAACGTGACCCCACCACTCGCCACATCTTCCCATCTCCCCCCATATCTGCCTTCCGCAAAGACCACTCCCTCCATAACTCCCTTGTCAATTCTTCCCTTCCCTCTCGTACCACCCCCTCCCCGGGCACTTTCCCTTGCAACCGCAAGAGATGCAACACTGGTCCCTTTACCTCCCCCCTCGACTCCGTTCAAGGACCCAAGCAATCGTTCCAGGTGCGACAGAGGTTTACCTGCATCTCTTCCAACCTCATCTATTGCGTCCGCTGCTCTAGATGTCAGCAGATCTATATCGGTGAGACCAAGCGGAGGTTGGGCGATCGTTTCGCCGAACACCTCCGCTCGGTCCGCAATAACCAAGCTGACCTCCCGGTGGCTCAGCACTTCAACTCCCCCTCCCACTCCGTCTCCGACCTCTCTGTCCTGGGTCTCCTCCATGGCCACAGCGAGCAGCACCGGAAATTGGAGGAACAGCACCTCATATTCCGTTTGGGGAGTCTGCATCCTGGGGGCATGAACATCGAATTCTCCCAATTTTGTTAGTCGTTGCTGTCTCCTCCCCTTCCTCAGTCCCCCTGCTGTCTCCTCCCATCCCCCAGCCTTTGGGCTCCTCCTCCTTTTTCCTTTCTTGTCCCCGCCCACCCCCGCCTCCGATCAGTCTGAAGAAGGGTTTCGGCCCGAAACGTTGCCTATTTCCTTCGCTCCATAGATGCTGCTGCACCCGCTGATTTTTTCCAGCTTTTTTGTGTAACATGTTCCCGATGTTGGGGGAGTCCAGAACTAGGGGTCACAGTTTAAGAATAAGGGGTTTAGAACAGAGATGAGGAAACACTTTTCCACACAGAGAGTTGTGAGTCTGTGGAATTCTCTTCATTGGGCAAAGACATTTCTCCCCAATTCCTTGAATTTGATTTATTCTATTTATAGCTCTTATTTTCAGACTTAAACATCAGAACATTTCCACATTCCTCACTAATAGGAGTCTATCTCAGCCATTCAATTTCAGGTCCATCCCATCTTTCACTAGTCTTCTATATGACTTTCTCTCCACCCCATTTCTGAAATCAGTTTATACCTCTGAGATGTCACTTTTCGAGATCAGCACCCGATCCATTCAATCTTTCTTGACTGTTATAACTTTTAGTTTTGATGTCATCAGTGTCAATCTCCTTCTGCAGTCCCTACATTTACTTTGGCTGACAGTGCAGTGAGCCCAATTCTCTGCACTCTGCCTGTTTTTTTATACACTGATAAGGTTGCTATCATTCCACAACTCATTTGTTGCCACCGTTTCTAAACGAAAGGTCTTTTTTATCTTTGAAAATATGATTCAATTGTCATTCACTCATTTCTCACATCAATCAAACCAACAGGCTCTTTGGCCCACCAAGGCCAGGCCGTCCATCAACCACCCATTGATACTGCACTTAGCCTACCTTGCTTTGTTCTCCCCACATTCTTATCAACTCTCTAAGATTTTACTTCCCATTTACACACTAGGGGCAGTTTATGACGTCCAATTAACCTACCGACCCGCATGTCTTTGTGAAGTGTAAGGAGCACCCTGGAGGAAACCCATGTGGTCATAAGGAGATTGCGCAAACTTCTCACAGACAGCACCGGAGGTCGGGATTGAACTCAGATTGTGAGGCAGTGGATCTACTAGCTCTGCCATTGTGCTGCCAATATAAAGACCTTGCAACATATTGAATGCTAGTCTTAAATTAGTGATTACGAAAAATGCACTTGATAACAAGTCAAGGAAAGCAATGATGTTTATTATTCAAAGCCTTGGCACTGGAATTTAGAGAATTAGACAGCGAAAAAAGAATTTGCATTTATATAGCTTTGCTCATAACCTCCAGACATTCCTGTGTTTTTTTTTACATCTAATTGGCACTGTTGTAAAGTACAAAATTGGACACAGGAAGGTTTCATAATGTTAAGTGATCGCGTTTGCAGGATTAACATTGACAGCACCCCAAGAATATTCCCCTGGTGTTCTTCAAAAATGCTGTCACGGGGTTTATTTTACATCTCCTTTAAAAAGCAGCATGTCCAATAGTGTAAGAGACTTGAAGATGGGATTTGAACAAATAAATCAAAAAAGCAAGTTCCCAACTATCCGACACATTGCTAACACTGCAGGAGCAAGCATCTAAATAACAGAAAGGACAAGAACAGGCAGAAACTCATTGCTTGAAATAATAAATTGAAAACTTCTCGTTACATTTGTCTGCACTGTTTCCATGCACCTGGCAATGTTGAAGTAAACTGATAATCTACCACATTCACCTCCAATCTATCAATCTTACAGGCTATTACATGTTTTATTAATACTCCCGCACATTTTAATTCATTATTTTAAGATAATAAATGTTTCAGAGAACCTGGAAAGTTTAAAGGGAGATACGAGGAACTGCAGATGCTGGTTTACAAAAAAAAGTACAAAGTGCTGGATAATTAGCCAGTCAGGCAGCATGCCTGGAAGACATGCAGTTTTGAGTCTGGACGCTTCTTCAGACCATTTACAGTGGACGGGGGGAGAGGGGGTAGGGGGAGAAAACTGGGAAAAGGTGGGGGCAGGACAAAGCCTGGCAAGTGATAGATGGATGCAGGTGAGGGGAGCTTTTACTGGCAGATGGATGGACCAAAGGCCAGTGATGAAAAGACAAAGAGCTGATAAGGAGAGATGAGGAGTGAAACGTGAGGCCATAGGAAGGGCATGGGTGGGGAAGGGGAAAGGGTGAGGGGACAGGATAGTTGGAGAAAGTGGTGTATATCAGGGTGGGGCACAGAGAGTGTGGGAGCCGGGGGCTTCCTGAGTCCAAATGCCTTCCTTGGTGAATCTCTCACAGGAGCAGGTCATCAGCGGCTCAGCCCAGATGGGACTCCAAGTGAATCCAGACGTCAGACCCAGAAGCAGGCACGGGCTCATGCTCCTCCAGGAGAATCACTTGGAGGTGATTCTTCCACCTTCTTTCCCTCTTTTACTTTAGATGCTTGTCCACTGCCCTTCATCACCCCCACGTGTTTCCCTGGCACAGGAGAGGGAAGGCAGAGCGACGCTGTCCTGGGTTGGTAAGACAGGAGGTTAGTGGCAGTTCTTGGAGACTGCTCTCACAAAGACCTAGCAGAACATGGGTGATCCCTGACTGCACCTGCCCTAGAAGGTGTGTGAGGAGGTGCTCATCAGGATTAAAAGGCATGGTTTTATAGGTGGAAGTGGTAGTCTCGCCCTTCCCCCACTGACTATGTGGTCCTACAGTGTTAAAATATTTGCATTCAACCCACTCCCTGATGAACGTGTGTTTGCAGAGACTATGGTTCGGGGAGTCCACAGTGCCTGTAGTCATTTTCCTTGGTCTCACTGAGTCTCTCTCCCACTGTATCTGAAGTCATCAATCATGGCCCATGGCCACAAGTGACAGTCATTAATATGGAAGCTTTAACTAGGCTGCAGGTCGTCCAGAGTTCCACCTGAACCAACTGCCTGCCCCTTTTCCATGGAAACGTCGGTGTGCAGGTGTCGTTGGAGAGGGAGCACGCAGTATTCACTGGCTGTCTGGAAGGACTGCAGGCTCTGGATCCCTGCACAAGAAATGGTCGTGTTTTTAATTTGTAGGAAGAAACTGCAGATGCTGGCTTGCACCGAAGGTAGACACAAAATGCTAGAGTAATTCAGCGGGTCAGGCAGCATCTCTAGAGAAACAAAATAGGTGACATTTTGGGTCAAGACTCTTCCGCAGACTGGACTCATCCCGAAACATCAGCTATTCCTTTTCACCAGAGATCCTGCCTGACCCACTGAGTTACTCCAGCATTTTGTGTTTTAAATTTGATATACATTTCGAAAATGATGTATATATATATATATATAAATGTATATGTATATGATATATATATTTAAAACTTAAAATGCTGGAGTAACTTAGTGGGTCAGGCAGGATCTCTGGCGAAAAGAAATAGGTGACTTTTTGGGACGAGTCGGGACGATATATACATAATTTTCGAAATGTATATTATATATATACATGCACACACACACACATTTATATATATGTCTATATTATAAAAAGTCTGATCTTGACCACTTCCTGTTGTTCTGTATAGTGATTTTGAAAAAAACGCTGCCACTTACAGCTGTCATTTTTGGCCATCTTACTCAGAGTCCCCCTCCGCTGCGCAGGAGTTTTCCCATCGATGAAAAATAAAAGAGTTATTAGTGTTTAAAAAATGTTGAGATTCCCTCTACTGAAGGCCACGCCCCTTCCGGAGGGACTATAAAACCCAGAAGTGTTGAGTGACTCAGTCAGTCTCTGCAAGATGGGGCAAGAAAGGGTCACGTCTCTCAGTCTGAGCTGGGAATAACACTGAACACATGTACACTAAACTGTGAGTGGTGTACTGACCTGTCAGTGTCCTTCATGTGGTTTGAAAATACAGTTTGGAAATGCTAAAGCTGTGTTGCCTTTGGTTTTGCCTTTGGTTTGGAAATGCTAAAGCTGTGTTGCCTTTGGTATGGAAATGCTAAAGCTGTGTTGCCTTTGGTTTGGAAATGCTAAAGCTGTGTTGCCTTTGGTTTGCCTTTGGTTTGGAAACGCTAAAGTTGTGTTGCCTTTGGTTTGGAAATGCTAAAGCTGTGTTGCCTAATTAAAGCTGCGTTGCCTAATTAAAGCTGCGTTGCCTAATTAAAGCTGCGTTGCCTAATTAAAGTTGCCTTGCCTAATTAAAGTTGCCTTGCCTAATTAAAGTTGCCTTGCCTAATTAAAGTTGCCTTGCCTAATTAAAGTTGCCTTGCCTAATTAAAGGTGCCTTGCCTAATTAAAGGTGCCTTGCCTAATTAAAGGTGCCTTGCCTAATTAAAGGTGCCTTGCCTAATTAAAGGTGCCTTGCCTAATTAAAATTGCCTTGCCTTCTATATAATTAAAAGTCTAATCTTGACCACTTTCTGGTTGTGCTTTATATTGATTTTAGAAAAAACGCTGCTACGTACGGCTATGACTTTTGTCCATCTTACTCATACTCCCCCTCCACTCCTCAGGTCCCCCTCCACTTCCCATCGATGAAACATAAAATAGTTTTTAGTGTTCTCTCTCCTGTTCATCATGCCATGAAGGCCACATCCCTTCTGGTGGGAGGAGAGAGGGACTATAAAACCCAGTGGTGTGGGCGTGGCTCAGTCTCTGCAAGATGGAGGAGGGAGAGGTCACGACTAGCTGTCTTTAGTGGCCTTGCACCCTGCTTGAAATCGTATGAAACTGCACTTGAATTTGATGGCCTTGCACCCTGCTAGAGGTGGTAAGAAACTGCACTTGAATTTGGTGGCCTTGCACCCTGCTTGTAATGGAATTTCAAGAAATAGCCTTGAGTCAACTGCCAGCCCATCAGCCGTGAGTGAGTGAGCTGCCAGCTCCACAGGCTTGAGTGACTGAGCCGCCAGCCAATAATCCATTTAGCGCACAATGTCCATACTAGACCTCTGGAAACCAGTCCCTTCAGCCCACAACACCCATACTAGCGCTCCAGAAAGCTTCTCCCCCCCCCCCCCCCCCCCCCACTGGCCACCAATATTGGAATTGGTAGAGAGGTGGAATATTGCGTTGGGGGACCAGCCCTCCCGTGTGATGCTGGGACCCAACGGGTCCCACTTAGTCCAGTATATATAGCACCTTGTTTTTTGCTCCAGTTCTCATCCATTGTCAAAATGCCCACTGGGTTCCTCAGTAATTTTCAACATCTAATAAGGTTCGCTGCAGCGTATCCAGATGTGAGAATGTGTAAAATGCAGGTTCATTTGACTGCCTCCTGGAAACCTTCTACCGAACATTGTTGCAACCAGAAAGCAGATAGTCATTTGACAAAATCCTTAAAAGGGTATTAGATTTGAAGTAACAATCCTTATTCACATGAAGAGGCATACAGCACAGAAACATGCCCTTCGGCCCACCATATCTCTGCAGTGCAACCACATCCTTCCTATAGTACAGCAATCAATGTTATAAATCGTACATTGCCAGACATTACCGAATATTGAACATTGGTGGGAACATTGCTGGGTTAGGAAAGGCTGTGGCACCAATGTCATAAGTGTGCACTGTTGACAAGTGTTGCCTTTCTAATGATATGTTAAACCAAGCTTCCTTAGATAATGTAAGGGACTCCATTATGCTATTGTTAAAATGATCAGGGAAATTGGGTTCACATCATTGGATTCATAGCAATGGTCACAGCACAGAAAGAGGCCATTCAGCCCATTGTGCCTGTGCCAATCTTTACTTGAGTAACTCTTAAGTTCTTGCCTTTCTCCATAGCACTGCAAATCTTTCCCCACCGTATATTTATCCAATTGCCTCTTGAAGAGCACAACAGGAACTGCCGCCTCCGCACTAGTAGGCAGTGTTCTCCAGATTCCAACCACCCAAAAAAAGCTTTTCTTTGTGCGATTCTTAATTTATTTTCCCATACGCATTGGCTCCAGTTCTCCATCAAAGAAAATAGTATCTCATGTGTCCAGTCTCTTCGTCATTTTACATTGGGTCTCCCCTCCATTTTCTCTTCTCCACCGCCGCTCCAATCTGTTTTCCCTGATGAATATCCCCTGATTCTTGTGAGATCTTACTGTGCATACTACACCTTTTCATGCTTCAATGTTTTGGCTGCAAAATACTCTGGGAAATCACAGACCCCAGATCATGGCCCGCAAATCAAGATCTTTATTTTTTTGCTCCCTATCCTGGTCGACGAGCCAAAAAAGAGATATCACCAGGACCTTCATGAATTAATGAATTAATGATTCCTTCCATGCTTTCAGTGCCCTTGCGAGTTCACCTTTTTTTTTGCCCAGCCCCCTGTGCGAATATGGCCCTGCACCGAATGGGAAGGTGGTGACTGAACAATCCCTCTGAATAACAGGCAAGCCCTATGAAGCTTTAACAGTGGCAGTGATCTAGTTCAGCAGTTTGAAGGCAGCCTCCCGAAAAGGTCAGGGCACGAGGAACACTTGAAGCTATTAGTCTTTGACATTCAAGACAGCCAAGAGAGGGAGCAGGCCTGGAGATTCTGTGGATTGTGACCTGGGCCCCACGCAAAGCCTCCTGCATTCCAAGGATTGCTGATCTGTGGCATTCTTTTGCCTTGGTCCAGACACCACTCAGATACCGTTGATCAATCAGCGAGGGGCACGTTTTCAGACTCCAGCATAGCTGAGAGATTAGCTCAGCATCATGACTAGGGAACCGTTCGCACAAGTATCGCCAAGCCAGAAACAAAAAAAAAGCATTACAGACCAAAACTGAAGCTCGAGCAAGAACATTGGTCCAGTTGTGAAAGCTGCCTGCCCCCATCAATGACCATCCTGACATCAAATGCAACCCACTTAAGGCGAACATTTATACACTGACCCTTCCCAACCTCAGGATGGGTCGAAGTGCCTAATACACATTCAAGTACATCAAGTATCAAACAAACGGCACAAAGCAAGGTCCCACAAACTGCAAGGAGATAATGACAAATATCCCTATCAGTGTTGTTGGCTGAGGATCGATATTCGCAGAAGGAGACATTTCCTCTTCACTTTGATCCAGTTCCTTTAAGGATATTGTTACATTTGCTTTGAAGAGCTGGAGGACCTCTGTTTAATGTGTAGGACGTAACTGCAGATGCTGGTTTAAACCAAAGATAGACACAAAAAGCTGGAGTAACTCAGCGGGACAGGCAGCATCTCTGGAGAGAAGTAATAGGTGACGTTTCGGGTCGAGACCTCTGAAGAAGGGTCTCGACCCGAAACATCACCCATTCCTTCTCTCCAGAGATGTTGCCTGTCCGGCTGCGTTACTCCAGCTTTTTGTGTCTTTCTGTGAACCTTCATTTAACATTGGCATAGCTGATTTTACTGCCTTTTATCTGTGGCATTCTTTTGCCTTGGTCCAGACACCACTCATGGGGTGA
Source organism: Leucoraja erinaceus (assembly GCF_028641065.1). Classification (NCBI taxonomy): domain Eukaryota; kingdom Metazoa; phylum Chordata; class Chondrichthyes; order Rajiformes; family Rajidae; genus Leucoraja; species Leucoraja erinaceus. The sequence continues at coordinate 43,477,858 of NC_073383.1, forward strand.
GTGATGAGGGAGAGAGAGACGAGACCAGGGCCTCCACTGGGCCTCCACTGAATCCCCCCGCGGCCTGCGCTAGTGGTGGGGGTGACGATAGACAAGTTATTGTGAGGAGGGGAAAGAGGAGTTTGTGAGTGAGGCAGGACAGGCCGCCGCCGATGGGGCAGGAAGGGGCGTCGCCATCCTGCCAGTGGCATTGACTGACAGGAGAAGACTCTGCGTGACGTTGACTGAAGGAACCTGCGAGGAAGAAGCCCAATAAACTAACATCTCTAACATAAATGAACATCTATTTTATTGAGTTAGAGGGAGACAGCAGATCGCTGTGTCCGCACCTACCATCAACCATCCATTCACATTAATCCTTTACTAATCCCATTTTTATTCTCCCCTCATTCCCATCAACCCACCCTGGATTATACCACTTACCCCACACACCATGGACAATTTACAGCAGCCATTTAACCTGTTCAGTGTCACCCCCAAGTATACTCTGGTCATGGCCAATAAGGGAAAAGAAAACTTGGCAGTGAACAGGTTTACCTCCAACTCGCATATTGGTTTGTTAGAGGAAACCAGAGCACCCTGAAGAAACCCAAACATTCATGGGGAGAACGGGCAAAGTTCAAAGATATCACCCAAGGTCAGGAATTAATCAGATGACAACAGCTCTACTAGCGGTCAAATTGTGATTGCAGCAACATTATTGACAATTTAGAAGCATTTCAGGTGATTTTGTAAGGTTTACAAGTATTTTAATATTTTTTATTAATAGCTGTAAGTACTATATTTAATTTTTAATTGTATTTGGAAGTTTCTGGATGTCATTGGCACAATTTTGGTAACATTGACAAAACTGAGCAGCTTTGGCAGAAGGCAAATATAGGTACATAAAAAGACAAAGTGCTGGAGTAACTAAACAGGTCAGGCAGCATCTCTGTAGAGAACATAGATAGATAATGTTTTGGGTCATGTATTTACCAACACCTGCAGTACTTTATTTCTAAAGATAGCAGCATAGCTGTCTCACCTTAGTCAGAGTTATACATCATAGAAATCATCAGCCCATCATGTTCATTCTGACCCTTTGTCCATCTACAATAATCCCATTTGGCTACATTACAATTGTATATTTCAATGCCTTGTTTAATTCTGTGTCTGCTAAATGCCTCTTAAATGTAATGATTGTATTTAATTTCACCACTCTGGCAGCACACTGTAGATATCAATAATTTTCTGTGTCGAAAATTTACTGTTAGACCCCCTTAGACTCCTTCTTCTCATCTAAAATCTATACCTGCTTGTTTTTGATATTCCCACAAATAGCAAAACAGTTCTGAATATCTACCCTCTGTATTGCCTTTGGTAATCTTATATACTTCTGTCACCTTTTCAGAGAGTTCATTGGTCAGAAGTCGCAGCTTCACGTGTCTCAGTTTCACTGTCTTTCAGTCCTTCGTCGCTTGGAAACGATCTAGAAGATCGTCCTCCTGGATGCAGTGAAAGTAGATGCGTGATGTCAGTTTAGTCTGGTGAACAGCCATGCAGAATCTCTATTTCATGCCTGGGTGCACAATGAAACTGTTTTTGTTTCTTTTTGGAGATGGTGAAACAATTATCCACTCGTTTTCCAATTAAAGGAATGCTTGTGCTGCTCATTTGCTGTTTAGTTGGACAAATAAAGCGGGTAAAGTTTCAAGCCAAATGCTTTCTATAAATAGCAAACAACATCCATCACACTGCAGCGGTTTGTATAATAATGTATCAAAAGTCATGTCACATTATACACATGGTTCTTAAAGGTACAGAAACAAGATGCACTTTACTAGTTTTCTCTGAAAATAATTACAAAAATCAAAGCTAGGAAACTGACCCTTCAGCCCACCACATCTATACTATCAAGCACCCCTCTACACTAATTCAATGTATCCGTTGCACTCACACGGATTCTACTGCCACCCACCTACACTTCTGGGGTAATTTATATTTGCCTATTAACCTTCCAAATCTGCATATCTTTGGGATGTAGAAGGTAACTGGAGCACCCAAAGGAACTCACATGGTCAAAAGCAGAATGTGCAAATTCCACACAGATGGTGCCTGAGGTCAGTTTAGAACCCGAGTCTTTGGAACTGCAGATAGCAGTGCTGCTTATTGCGCCATTAAGTTGCTGTGTAATTGCATAAATACATCAATTAAATTATTTTTTATCCATTATGTACTTGCATGCAATACAACAATACCTTTAACTAATTATCTACTAACCACACAACTAAACAACAGTTATAAATTTAGCTGAACACTAAACTAAGTGTTCACAAGGGAGGGTTGGTCCCCGAACGCAATATTCCACCTCTCCACCAATTCCAATATTGGTGGCCAGTGTGGGGGAGCTTTCTGGAGTGCTAGTATGGGTGTTGTGGGCTGAAGGGACTGGTTTTCAGAGGGCTAGTATGGACATTGTGGGTTGAATGGATTCTCAGTTACTCAAGCCTGGTGTGCTGGCAGCTCACTCACTCACAGCTGGTGGGCTGGCAGTTGACTCATGGCTATTCCTTGAAATTTTATTTCAAGCAGGGTGCAAGTCCACCAAATTCAAATGCAGTTTCCTACCATTTCAAGCACTGTGTAAGGCCACCAAATTCAAGTGCAGTTTCCTACCACTTCAAGCAGGGTGCAAGGCCACCAAATTCAAGTGCAGTTTCCAACCACTTCAAGTAGGGTGCAAGGCCACCAAATTCAAGTGCAGTTTCCTACCACTCCAAGCAGGGTGCAAGGCCACCAAATTCAAGTGCTGTTTCATACCACTTCAAGCAGGGTGCAAAGCCACCTAATTCAAGTGCAGTTTCATACCACTTCAAGCAGGGTGCAAGGCCAGCAAATTCAAATGCAGTTTTATACCACTTCGAGGAAAGTGCAAGGCCACCAAATTCAAGTGCAGTTTCATGCCAGGTCAAGCAGGGTGCAGGGCCACCAAATGCAAGTGCAGTTTCATGCGATTTCAAGCAGGGTGCAAGGCCACCAAATTCAAGTGCTGTTTCCATACCACTTCAAGTAGGGTGCAAGGCCACCAAATTCAAGTGCTGTTTCATACCACTTCAATTGCAAAGCCACCTAATTCAAGTGCAGTTTCATACCACTTCAAGCAGGGTGCAAGACCAGCAAATTCAAATGCAGTTTCATACCACTTCGAGGAAAGTGCAAGGCTACCAAATTCAAGTGCAGTTTCATGCCAGGTCAAGCAGGGTGCAGGGCCACCAAATGCAAGTGCAGTTTCATGCGATTTCAAGCAGGGTGCAAGGCCACCAAATTCAAGTGCAGTTTCATGCCATTTCAAGCAGGATGCAAGGCCACCAAATTCAAGTGCAGTTTCATACCATTTCAAGCAGGGTGCAGGGCCACCGAAATCAAGTGCAGTTTCATACCATTTCATGCAGGGTGCAAGGCCACCAAATTCAAGTGCAGTTTCATGCCATTTCAAGCAGAGTGCAAGGCCATCAAATTCAAGTGCAGTTTCATGCCATTTCAAGCAGGGTGCGAGGCCACCAAATTCAAGTGCAGTTTCATACCATTTCATGCAGGGTTCAAGGCAGTTTCATACCATTTCAAGTAGGGCGCAAGGCCACCAAATTCAAGTGCAGTTTAATACCATTTCATGCAGGGTGTAAGGCCACCAAATTCAAATGCAGTTTCATACCATTTCATACAGGGTGCAAAGCCACCAAATTCAAATGCAGTTTAATTCCATTTCAAGCAGGGTGAAACCACCACAAAACCACCATAAAACCACATAAAACACCACGACACCACAAAACCACATAAAAAAACACCTAAAAACCACACAAAGCCACACTCACAGTTCAGTAGACATTCAGTGTGTTCCGTTGATTCACAGCTCAGACAGAGAGTAGTGACCTCTCCCTCCCCCATCTTGCAGAGACTGAGCCACGCCCACACATCCGGGTTTTATAGTCCCTCTCCCCTCCCACCGGAAGGGGCGTGATTGACAGGAGAGAGAATCTCAACATTTTTTAAAGACTAATAACTTTTATTTTTTATCAATGGGAAAAATCCTCTGCATCTGATGAGCGGAGGGGGACTCTGAGTAAGATGGCCAAAAATCACAGCCGTAAGTGGTAACATTTTTTCTAAAATCAATATACAGTACAAATAGGAAGTGGTCAAGTTTAGACTTTTAATTATATAGATAAATCAACTTTTTTAAACATCACAGTTACAGCATAATAATAAGTAGGCTTATCAATTCAACTGTGCTATTAATCCCAAATGAGATTTGTGTAAATCACTTTACATACAACTAATTTTACATATTTTACTAAAGTTGTATTAACCAAAGAGAAATACAATATATCACATCCATTTCTTATCAATAGAAATTCCCAAATTTAACCTCTGTCCATTAACCTCGACAATATGGCAGTTTTTCCAATGAGTCCCAAGTATCACAAAATCTCATGTAAAAGTTTCCTTAATGCTTCCTAGTTTCATTTCTGACACACTGATTCACATCAGATCCTATTTCTCCACAGAACCTTTTGATGGAGTAAGTCATTGCATCTGATATCTCTTCGGAAGATCTCCAGTATATTCAGCCCATTCGTCATGGTTCTCGGACAGTAGTTGCACCTTGTGTATTGAGTTGATATCAGTAAGTTCAGACCTGGGATCTCCAGACACTTTAAATTGCCTCCATCTCTGGTTTGGATTACTTTTATTATTGTCATGTGCACCGAGATACAATGCAAAACCTTGTTAGGAGTGCTAGCCAGTCAAATTATACTACACGTATGTGAGAATACGAGAGTAAATAATAAAGTGTTACATCTACAGAGAAATTGCAGACAGAAAAAGTGTAAAGGCCGCAATGAGGTGGATTGGAAGGTTGGGAATTCATCCCTGGTTTATGTCACACATTCCTTCTTTCCAGAGATGTTGCCTGTCCTGCTGAGTTACTCCAGCATTTTGTGTCTATCTGATATATGAAATGTCTGTTCAAGAGTTTGGTAACAGCGAGGAAGAAGCTGTTCATGAACCTGGTGGTACGTGCTTTCAAACTTTTGTTTCATCTACCCAATCGCCTCACCAGGCAGTGCAGCACATGTGGAAAAATAAATGGGGTGAATATCTCAGGTTGATGGGATTTCATTAGAATTGAGAACAATTTAGGAATCATACATATTTGAAGTTGATGTGAACAGGAAAGGGTGACGAGAACAAAGGGAATGTTTGAGGCAGGACGGAGACAAATAGAGATTGAATGACACAAAAAATCTTGGTGCAGTCTGAGAGGGAGTGGTGAAGACCTGTTTAATTGCAACTATCAGCCTGAAGGAAATGTAAACAGAGGGAGGTGACTGAGGACAATGAGAGAGAGACAAAATAACAATGTTGGAACTGTGAGATGTAACACGCAGGCAGCATTTGTGGAGATAAAAACAGTCAGTGAATGTTCCAGTTTAGACTGGAAAGGCTATTTATCTGAAATTGTTTAATTCAATTTTAATTCCTGTGGGCTGCAACTTGCCTGGATGAAAGACATGCTGCTGGCCTTTGAGCTTATGTGGGCTTTATTGGAACAGTGTAAGTGACCATAGTCAAAGAGGTCAGAGTTGGAGAAGGGCAGGGAGTTGACTGGAAGTTCAGGGTCATTCATGGGAGTTGAATGATGTATTTGCAAAGTCGTCACCCTATCAGTGCTTGATTTCTCCAGAGCAAAGCAGACTCATTGTGAACACCAAATTCTAGAGTGGAAGCATTGTTTCAGCTGAGTGTTTGAGTCGTCAGGTGTATATCAGTGACGTGCGGTGAGGCCAATGGCTGGGGAGGCACTGGCTTCTACCCCATCCTAACTTAGTTGTGTGTGTGTGTTAGTTGTGTGTGTGTTAATTGTCTGTGCGTGATGTGTGTGTGTGTTAGTTGTCTGTGCGTGATGTGTTAGTTGTCTGTTCGTGATGTGTCTGGGAGGAAAGGAGAGAAGGGAGGGAGGGAGGGAGTGAGAGAAGGGAGGGAGGGAAGTAGAGAAAGAAGGGAGGGGAGAAGGGAAAAGAGAGAGAGGAAGGATAGAGGGAAGGAGGGAGGGAAGAATGGAAGGCGGAAAGGAAGGAGAGAATGGAGGGAGAGGGCCGGCGGCGGGAGTGGATGCCGGGGTCCTGAGCCGAGAGAGTAGATAACCCCAGCGTGGGGCCCAATTGGGAGTTCTCAGCGACCTAGAGTCTCTGAATCGGCCGCTACAAATCAACGAATCAACCTACCAGTGGTAGAACCCAGTGAGGCAGCGTCGCTGCTGAAGCTAGCTAACGTGGAGGGAGCCTTACGTGAGACTACGCAATGAATGCTCGCTCTTCCTCCACTAAGCTCAAGATACGCCCCCTTGTGAGGCAAACGTGATAGCTGCCTTCCCTGGTGCTTTTTCATTGCAGTTTTATGATAAGACCAGCGAGCCTAAATGTAATATATTTAGATGTGAAATAAACTACGTGGACTATGGAAGGTGAGGACGTAATGAAGGGGTTTACACACATTACATTGGTGACATACATAGAGATGGTAACAGGCACACGCTTATTGCCCACGCTCCATTCAATTTCTATTCGGTTGTGCAATCAGAGGGGAGGCTCAGCTCGTCACTGCCTCACCTCTCATCTCTGCCTGTATTTGCAGCGGAGCTGCGAAAATTTAGCAATTTTGACTTTTAAAAATAATATTATTCATATAGAAATCACATTTATAACACAGCAGTGGAAAAATCTTTATATTTATTTTATTTTATTATTTTTCTTAACAGCTATTTTCTTTGGGAATATGACAGGTGAGGCTCTGCTTCCCCTGCCTCCCCTGACCACACGTCCCTGGTGTAAATGCCTCTGTTCTCACAGGAAACACAGGCTACCAATGAGTCACAGCATATTTGAGGGCAGACTTCCAAAGTCTTGAACACAGATATGGGCAGAAACAAAGAGAGCAAGAGTCATAGTCATAGTCAAACAGAATTGAAACAGGCCCTTCCACCCAACTCACCCATGATGAACAAGATGCCACATGCTCATCTCATTTGCTTGCGTTTGACCCATATCCCAGACTGTGAAGAGAAAGTGAGAGAGAAGAATGAGAGATAGGGAGAGAGAGAATGAAAGATAAAGACAGTGAGAGAAAGAAAGATATAATATGTGAGAGAGAGAAAAAGTGTGAATGTGGGAGAGAAAATGTGAGAGACTGGGGGAGAGAAAGAGAGAGAATAAAAGAGAGAGAGGGATAGAGGGTGCGTGAGAGAGGGGAAGGGAGAGAGCGAGAGCAAGAGTGAGAGAAAGTATGTGTGATAAAGAGAGAGAGGAAGGGAATTAGAGAGAACGTCATTTCAGAATTTAGGACCATGGTAAAAATGCAGCAAATGTTCCAGTTTCCTAAGTTGCTTCCACAAGTGCCAGTGCCAGACCTGTGCCAACTGGCAGTGGGTAACATGTGCACCAGACCGAGTCAAGTTGATAGTCTATTTTTGGTAACAGCCTCAATAGCTAAAATCATGGCAATGCAGTGAACATGAACGAGGCAGCCAGCTCGGAACAATCCATGACACCCTTGAAGATCAAAGTCAAGGAGCACTGTTGGCCTCGAAGAGCCGTTGTATGGAACCTTTGTTCTTCACCAGTCAATTGAGGGAGGTCAAATTGAAAGGCTGCAGTAAATAATTTTATGTAATAATTGCAGTCAAAAGCAAGATGGAATATTGAGATAAGCCTCTGCAGAAGAAATGACCATGGGAGAAGTATTTAATTGGCTCTTGTCGATTCAGAAAGTCAAGGAAACAGCGAAGTCTCTATTACAGGATGTAATAACAAGGACCTGCAGATGCTGGCTTGTACCAATCTTAGACACAAAATGTTGGAGTAACTCAGCGGGTCAGGCAGCATTTCTGGAGAAAATGAATAGATGATGTTTCAGGTCAGGACCTTCTTCAGACAATATTGAGTGTGAAGATGGGTCCTGACCCGAAACGTCTTCTATCCATTTTCTCCAGAAGTGCTGCCTGACCTGCTGAGTTATTCCAGCATTGTGTCTATCTCTATTACAGGAATCTGTTTCTAGTTTGGAACTTAATCCCCACAATTACCACTATCAATCAATGAATTTCCAATCCCTTGTTTTATTGATGGAGTTGAATGAGAAAAAGTGACTTGGTGGGAACAGGTCAGGATGAATGGCCCATTTCTGTGTTGTGATGCCCTGAGAGTGAGCATCTTGTTCATCATGGGAGAGCAGCAAATATCATGGAGCAGATTGAGGGGTGATGCAAAGATGGCTATCAGAGTGATGCTGGTAAACAGGAATTAAGTCAAAATCAGTTCACTCCAGTGCACGACTGCCTTCTTTTGAATCTGAGTTTAAACTGAAGAAATCTATTCTCATAGTGGACATGAAAAAGGCAGGGTATTCTCTGGGCTAATACGGGCTCAAACAGCTAAATAGCCAGGGTCCTGATGCAATTCATGCACCGCGGAACCGGCTATCAGAGGCTACAGTGGGATGATCGCTGGTGGTAAACAGGAAGGGCCTGTTGCCGCGTACATCTCTAAAGTCAGTTCAGTCTAAAGACCAAAGTGGCACTGATATGTGTAGGAAAGAACTGCAAATGCTTTTAAATGAAGGTAGATCAAAATGCTGGAATAACTCACCTTACAGGAAGAGTCTCAACCTGAAACGTCAAATCTATTCTCTCAGAGATGCTGCCTGAAAACTAGCATTTTGTATGTGTATTTGGGTATATTATAGGGAGGGTTTGATCATTCAAAAGTTCTGGATGAGACCTGCCGCCCTTGCTGCCCACCAACTTCTAGTTTACAGTGGTCATCCATTGACATTCCGGACTGCAGCCGCCACCACTCGCACAAAACGCATGGGGGGAAATCCTGGGGGGGGGGGGGGGGGAACGGGAGACCTGTCCCCCCCTTGTTTTGAGAGGTGGGTGACAACCCCCCCCCCCCCCCCCCATGTTTTGTGAAACATGTTGCAGTAAATCCGAAGCCTCCGATGTCGGGTCACAGCCGCAACGCCACCACAGCCTCCGAAGTCAGCCAGCTCCGTGATGGCAAGTCCACAGGCTCTGCGACCAGATCCCTCAAGGTCGATTCCAGTTGGAGGCCGCCAGCTCCTAGAATCTAGCTGCAGTTCCCAGGATGGCTCGCCTGCCCCGGGACTGGCTGTAGCACCCAGGTCGCCTGCGTGCCCCGGGACTGGCTGCAGTTCCCAGGTTGCGAAAACCAATTGAAAAAAAATGCGCCTGCGGGCCAGATGATTTCGGGTTATGGGCCGGATCCAGCCCGTGGGCCACTGGTTGCTGACCCCTGTTCGAGATGTCAGGCCTCTTTGTGACTCACCCCCCCCACATGTTTTAAAAGCGATTTCCGCCCTTGCTTGAAAGCAGCAATTAATTCACTCAAACTTTTGTTTTTATTTTGCATCGCCATCAATCCAAGAACAATTGATAAAACCAAAAATAACTCATGGTTTGGAAGGTGCGACATATTCCTGCTTGAGGAGCTGCCTTATAAATTGGCAATGAGCAAGATATGGATGCAATCATTAGTGATCAACCGATTGCCCGTGGGCTTGCGAGGCCACTGTTTGGTGTATAAATGTTTATTGTACATGATTGCTTCACATTGAGGTTTGGGAGACCCGTTCACAGTCACTTGCAGCTTTGCCGTTATTGCTACCCCAGACATTGTCCCAGACCGCTGTCCTTCAGATACGGAGCATCCTACCCTCCCGTGTCCCAGAGCCGGAGCTCCGGTCGCCATCATACCCTATCACCCAGATACCTGCCCTACAGATTGGGAGCGATCCTCAACCTCGCCCGAGCGCTCCCAACCACCTCTCCCCTCTATCCCAGACTGGGATCCACGATGCCGGCCACACCTGCCCACAGCTCCAGACACCGTGCCGGCACCAGACCCCCCTTGTAGGCCAGGTGAGACGTTTGGCGACCCCCACGGTCGCGGGGCAGTGACGGCTGGATACACACTTGTTGGCTGCAAATACGTACACGGGACGCTGGGTGAGGACGGGGCATCCCCCCACACAACCCCCTCCCTTCCCCACACACACACATACACGAGGCCGGTGATCAGTGATCGCTCAGCCCCCCCACGTTCAAAAACGCTCAGCGGCCCGTGTAATTAACAAGTGATCAATTCATTAATATATCATCAAGTTGAGTTTATTGTCTCATACACAAGTACTGTGAGGTGCAGTTATAATAAAAATCTTGCTTGCAGCAGCATCTCAAGCACATAGAGATGGACAAACACATAAAACCGTAAATTATGCCTAAACTATAAATAAATGATTTAAAATATTAAAAGGGAGGGAAAGGAGAAAAATAAAGTTTTAATTTTCTGTCTCATTTGATCCGTGCTGATATATTCATCCCACTGCCATTTATCATTTGATGCCTGTTTGATGAAGTCACATGAAACTGCATATGCTGAATTCTTCACCAAAGACCTAAGTGCTGGAGGAACTCAGTGGGTCTGCCAGCATCTGTGAAGGGTATACACAGACAACTATTCAAGTCTTTTTTCAGACATGGAGTTGGGATGTGGAGGGCAAAACTGATGGACATCAGAATTGGAGGAAAGCATGTATCATAGATGGACAGATGGATACAATTCTGAAGGAGCCAGATCTTCAAATTTTGATCTTTTTTCAGGTAGCGCAAGGTAGGAGAGCTTTCCCAAGGTGTGAGAACACCCAAGATGGGAGAACAATTCCCAAGGCAGGAGAGAATTCCATAGGTGGGAGAACATTCCCAAGACAGTAGAGCATTACCAAAATGGGAGAACATTCCCAAATTGGAGAACTTTCCCAAAGTGAGGAATTCCCAAGTCACCAAAACATTCCTAAGACAGGTGAGCATTCCCGATGCAGGAATTTCAAAGGCATTTCATAGGCATGACAGCATTCCCAAGATGGGGAGTATTCCCAAGATGGGAGACCATGTGCATTGTGGGAAAGCCTTCCTAAAGTGGGAGAGCATTCCCAAGGTGTGAAAACTTTCCCAAGGTGGGAGAGCAATCCACAGGCAGGAGAGCATTCTCATGATGGGAGAGATACATGTGATAAAAATAAGCTAAACTAAAGTAAATTAAGTAAACTAAACTAAACTAAAATAAGCCAAAATAAACTAAATTAATTTCCAAAGGCAGGAGAGTATTTCGAAGGCGGGAGATCACTCCTGAAGTAATCAGGAGGTAATAGTTTTCCAAGATGTTCTTCTCCGCCCCCTCATCCTGAAGGCTCTGGATAAATTCAAGATTTGCTAATCCTGAGAGTTGTGATGAATAGAGGGTATGTAAATTACTTAATAATGACCGGAAAGATACCTGAACAATATTATCAGATAAGCAAAGGCCAAGTGGGCACAGGTTGTGAGCTGTGAAAGGAAATGTTTGAAAAGGTGCCAATGCTGGGGGAACTTGTTGCTGAGTTACTGTAGCAGCAGCCAGGCACTGTGCCATGCGAATGTTGGGATGGGAGATATGGTGAGCACTCATACTCCCCAGCCTGCTGTATGATTCCAAGGCTGACGGGCTGTTTCTGCTTGTGCAATAGTTTTGTAAGAAATGTTTTATGAATTGGATTGAATTGCTGGGAGCACTTCCCATAGTGGGCACCTCATGGAATGCTTCCTGGTGCCTGCTTGTTGTGGATGGAGGGAGCGCCCAAATAGTCTGTCTTCGTTTTAAACCAGCATCTGCAGTTCCTTCCTACACAATGCATTCTTAAAATTACCCCTGTTTACCTATAGTTAAGTCCTCTGTTGAAGGAGTATGTCGTCATGGAGAGATACAGCACAGACACAGGTCCATCAGCCCACCAAGTCCCTGCAGACCAACAACCACTAATTTACGCCCAGCCTACATGAATCCTATTTTTATGCTCCCCACATTCCCATAAACTCCCACAGTCTCTACTGCTCAACTGCAGTCAATGGTCAATTTACAACAGCCTATTTATTACCAACCCGCATGTCTCTGGGACAAGAGAGGAAACATGAGCATCCGAGCCCGGTCACTAAGTGCAAACTCTACACAGATAGCACTCAAGATCAGGATTGAAGCTGGGTCTCTGGTGCTGCAAGGCAACTGTGCCATTCCAGTGCCCAACCACGGTAGTTTAATCTACAATACAATACAATACAATACAATACAATACAATTTATTTGTCATTTGGACCCCGTTGAGGTCCAAACGAAATGTTGTTTCTGCAGTCATACATACAAAACTAAAAAGACCCAAGACACAACACAATTTACACAAACATCCTTCACAGTGCATCTTCTCACTGTGAAGGAAGGCAAAAAAAACCATATCTCTCCCCTGCACTCCCCTCTCCCCCTATGTCAGAGTCAAAGACAGTCAAAGCCCCCGGCGGGCGATGTTAAATGTCCCGCAGCCATTAAAGCCACGCAGGGTGATGCAAGGCCACACACCGGCTCTTGGTGTTGGAGCCCCGGCGGGCTCTTGGTGTTGGAGCCCCGGCGGGCGCTCACAAAGTCCCGCGGCCATTCCAAGCCGCGCGGGGCGATGATGTAAGGCCCCGCTCCAGGTAATCTTCAACCCCGCAACTCGGGCGGGAGAAGTCGCCGTTGCGGAAGCCCCGAAAAGCGGTCTCCCACCAGGGACCCGCGGGCTTCCGGTATTACTGTCCACAGACCTGCGGTAGGAGCTTCCGAATCTCCGGGGGTCGGGTCACAGCAGCGCGCCACTACAGTTCCACCCGCTCCGCGATGGTGGGTAAGTCCGCAGCTCCGCGACTGGAGCCCCAGGTCGTTCCTGTTGGAGGCCGCTCCACGTAGCTGCCCCAACGACAACGGACACCCGACAAAGAAAAGGTCGGGTCTCCCGTGCAGGGGAAAGATTTTAGAGTTTCCCCACCCCCCCCGCTCCCCACACACATACCCCGACAAAAATAATTAAAAACTACATTGAAACGAAACAGAAAATAATAAAAAGACAGACGGACTGCAGAGGCCGCTGCTGACGAGAGTCGCGCCGCCCATCTGAATCAAATCCCAAGGACGAGGAGGCTTTTTAAAAAAACTATTAACGCTGAGGGAGCAGTACACTGCTGAAGGTGCTTGGCTTGAAGATGGGACGATGACCTGAGGAATTTGCTTTCTCAGGTTAACTATCAGGTGAGGTAGAAAAGTACTGAGCCCTTTTCTCTCATCATTCAGCTTCCAAAATTTCCTCTTCAGATACTCCCTGAACTTCTTTTTCCCTTTTGAAACTCTTTGAGCAGAACTTCCTCCAACTAAATGAGAGTAAGTCTGAGGTCATCCTTCTCGGCCCCTCGGACTCAATCAAAATGATAGCAGGCAGTCTTGGAAGCCTTACCCCACTACTCAAACCTCACGTCAAAAGCCTCGGCGTGATATTTGACTCAGCACTGAAATTTGACAAACAAGTCAATGCCGTGGTAAAACCTAGCTTCTTTCAGCTTCGGACGGTAGCTAAAATAAAACAATTCCTCCACTTGATGACCTCGAAAAGATCATCCACACATTTATCTCCTCCCACCTAGATTACTGCAACTCTCTTTACACTGGCATCAGCCAATCTTCCCTGTCCCGCCTGCAACTGGTCCAAAACGCCGCAGCGAGACTCCTGACGGGCACCCGAAAAAGGTGCCACATCACCCCGATCCTGGCCTCTCTCCACTGGCTCTGTGTGCGGTTCTGTATACATTTCAAGACCCTCCTCTATGTCTACAAAGCCCTCAATAGGCTTGCCCCCTCCTACATTAAAAATCTTCTCACCCACCACTCCACCTCCAGGTCGCTCAGATCGGCCGACTTGGGGCTGCTGAATATCCTGCGGTCTAGGCATAAGCTTAGGAGCGACCGTGCCTCTGCGGTTGCAGCTCCTAGACTGTGGAACAGCATCCCCTTTCCAATCTGAAGTGCCCCCTCCATCGACTCCTTTAAGTCAAGACTAAAATCTTATTTATACTCCCAAGCCTTTCCTGACGTCCACTGAGCGAGGGCTATATGTATACATGTATATAGTTTGTTTGTTTATACTATTCTTATAACAAATATAAAGCACTTTGGCTAACGAGAGTTGGTTTTTTTAATGTGCTATATAAATAAATGTGACGACTTGACTTTGATCGTCACCACTCCAATAAATCCTCGGCAGCTTGGCAACAAATTCTCATAGTCATAGTTATACAGTATATAAACAGGCTTTTCAGCCCAACTCATGCATGCTCACCAAGGTGATGTCCTGACCTAGTCATATTTGCCTGCATTGAGCCCACATCTGTCTAAATTTTCTATGTCCAATTTTTGTTTGATAAGGCTTCTTGGGATGGTCTGCTATTTTAACAATGCTGCAAATATGCAAATGTTGTTGCAGGAGGAGGTGTGATGAAGAGAAGCAGCTTCAGGAGGTCTTTGTTTAAATATTAATTACGTTTGTTTAATTCTTTGCTTAATTATTTAAATGGTTAAATAGTTAATCATGAGCCTGGTACCCTTTTCTGTTCCAGTTCCAGATCATCGGCAGCTAACAGAGCAGCTGAAGGGAAACGTGCACAGTAGAGGTATGTGTCCAGTGCTTATGGGCCATGAAACTCAGAGACACAAGGTTAATTTCTCCATCTCTAAAATTACTGCCCTATTGATGGGACAATTACCCCCTGCCCCTCGCTCCTATCTGTAACTTCCCTTGAGATGTTCCATACACCACCTCCCCTTCTATCTCAAGACCTCCTTCATATATGTTCCTGCTGCTGCCAATCTCTGAAATCTTCTTCTCTGGTCTCTGGCTAATGATTATCATGACTCCCAATCCCTTCTGGACCCTCCTATCAGTAACTCAATTTCTGACATCCACAACTCCCTCCCCCCCACCTCATACCAGATAATTGGATTGGATTGGATTACTTTATTGTCATTCAGACCTATCGGTCTGAATGGAATTTCGTTGCCTGCAGTCATACATATAATAATAAATAACAAAACATACAATAAACACAAATTAACATCCACCACAGTGAGTTCACCAGGCACCTCCTCACTGTGATGGAGGCAAAAGTCTTAAAGACTCTGTCTCTTCCCTCCTTGTTCTCCCTCTGCGCTGAGGCGATCCAGGCTTCCGATGTTGTGACCCTGCCGGATGATGGTGAGTAAGTCCCGCGGCTCAACCGAGCTCCGCGAACGGGCCGGTTCAAGCTCCGTGGCCCGGGGTGGTCGAAGCTGCCGAAGATGCCGCCCTCCAGTCCAGCGGACGCAGCTGTAGTTGCGGGAGCTCCAGAAAACAGGTCACCAACCTGTGACCTGCGTGCTCCCGACAATGTCGTCCACTGTCCCGCGGCCGAGCCCCAAATTCAGGTCGCCGCTGCCGGCCTGCCGGAACACCGCCACAGCTCATAAGCCCCGAAGCCGGGCCACTGCCGCCGGAACGCCACCGAAGCCCCGAAGCCGGGCCACCGGAACGCCGGAACGCCACCTCAGCTCCGAAGCCCTGAAGCCAGGCCACCGGAACGCCGCTGAAGCTCCGAAGCGGGCCACTGTCACCGGAATGCCGGAACGCCACCACAGCTCTGAATCCGGCCAGCTGGTAAGTCCTGGCTGGCTCTGCTTCCGGAGCCTCGTGGTCGGTCGCAATTGGAGGCCGCCAGCTCCGCCATTAGTCCTCAGCGCAGACGGAGGCAGAGAAGGGGGACACGACAAAAAGAGTCACATTCCCCCCCGAAGGAAGAGACAAAAAAACATGTTTCACCCCCCACCCCACACATAAACACAACCTAATAAACTAAAATGTAACTATAACAAGACAAAAGAAAACGACAAAAAAAGTAAAAACAAAAAAAACAAGCAATTTATTTAATTACTTGAGATTCACTTTCCAATTGCCTTGGTGGAATCTGAACTCCTCTCAAGACATACAGTCTAGGCTTCTGGACACTTCAGGAGTCGAGTCAAGAGTGTCTTGTTGTCATATGTCCTGAAACGGAGCATTGAAATTCTTACTTGCAGCAGCACAACTGATATGTAAACATAGTACCCTGTAAACACCATGATATGCAACAGAAAAGTTCGATATATTTAAAAAAAACGAACAGTAATAGGGCAAAAACAAAAACAATGTCCCCAAGTCTATGCAATTCAGAGCTTACTTTCTTTACACTATGGTGAGACCACAGCAGAAGCATCAACATCATAAGCCTGGGCTCCCCAAGGAATTGTGCCTTGCCATTTGGTACAGTGCCAGAGACCTGGGTTCAATCCCGGTTTCCGCTGCTGCCAATGTGGAATTGGCATGTTCTTTAGAAACCGTGTGGGTTTCCTCACAAATGCTAAAGGCATGTGTGTTGGTAGGTTCATTGGCCACTGCAATTTGCCCCTAGAATGGTAGAATATAGGAAGAGTTGGTAGGAATGTGGCAAGAATAAAATAGGAGTAGTGAAAGTAGGTGGTCGGCATGAACTTGGTTGGCTGAAGAGCCTGATCCCGTGCTTATGACCATGTGACGCTAGTCATCTTTTGTCGATGGACTTGAGAAAACAAAGTATAATCACCTTGCAACATTGGTCTGTTACAATGGCCAAAGATACACTCCATGTTGATGGAAATCACCAATACGTGTTCTTTTTTTACTTAGATCTTGCTCCTTTCAATACCTAGCTCACATCTCTAAAAAATAAATGAAATTATAAATATGGGGAGCCAATCTGCTCAGGTACAAGCTCTTGCGTTCTGGAAGAGAAGGTCACCAGTTTGTGGCTGCAGCTTATCATTTTGTAAGTGTCTGATCATTGCCAAGTTGTAACAATGTTCGGTGAATGTTATGAGTAGCGCCACAGCAAAAGGCTACACTAGAAATATCAATGGCTGAGCCAATTTGGACCACCTCCAGGCAATTGTTTGCAAATATATAGATATATGATATGTCTGAGAATTTAAGAATCTATTGCATATTAGCTTTATCTTCATTCACAATTTTTAAAGCAGAACTTCGTTATATCATTAGGCAATCTATCACAATGGAATCCTGAAGCACCTGATCATGGGCGGGACATAGCACGGAAACAGGCCCTTCAGCCCACCAGGTATGTGTCGACAATTGACCACCAATTTACACTAATCCTACATAAACCCTAATTTTTATTCTTCTCATATTCCATCAAGAACCCCCAAATTCTACTACTCACCCACTCGCTTGGGGCAGTTCACAGTGACCAATTAGCCTGCCAACCAACATGTTGACCAGAGGTCCTGTTTGCCATCTCATGCAGACATGAAAGATCTGAAGATAGACACAAAATGCTGGAGTAACTCAGTTGGTCAGGCAGCATCTCTGGAGAAAAGGAATAGGGGGTGTTTTACATTGAGACCCTTCTTTAGACTGAGTCAGTGGAGAGGGAAACTAGAGGTATGAAAAAGTTCAGAACAAATCAGAGTTGGCACCAATGAACAAGGAAAGGTAGAGCCCACAATGATCTAGTTTTCTTCTCCCCTGACTTTCAGTCTGAAGAAGGGTCTCTTCCCGAAACGTCACCTATTGCCTTTCTCCAGCGACGCTTTATTTTTTCTTTTTCTTTTTTTCTTAACTGTCTGTAGATCCCCGCACACTTCAGGGTGTGGCGAAAGCTCAGATTCATTTGGCTCTTTTAGAATAGTTTTCACTTTATGCTTTTTGGTTTGGTTTGGATTTTGGTTTCCTGGTCCTCCAAAATATTCCAAATGGAATTTAAACTAGAGGATTTTCCCTTTCTTCCCTTCAGATTTGTGTTTCGAGGCACTTATTTCAATGTGTTTTTAATTCTGTCCTGAGTTTGATGGAGTAGCCGCAATATCAATTTTGAACATTCTGAACGGGATGGGTGAGCGGGCCAGAGGAGGCCCCCCCCCCAACGTGTTCCCGTGGCCTGACACTGAGAGATGCTGCCTGACCCATTTCGTTACTCCAGCATTTTATGTCTATTTTCAGTGTAAACCAGCAAATGCAGTTGCTTCCCACACATGAAAGATCTGATGGCCTTAATCAACAGTCAAGAGAGGAGTTCTCACCTGGGCAATATTTATCCCTCACAATACCTAACAAAAGAATGGATTCTCTGATGTTTGTGGGACTTTGTTGTGTAAAAATAATTGTTGCTGTTCAAACACGGCAACAATGACTAAACTTCAAAGGTTTCTCATAGGTTGTAAAGCGCTTTAGTACAATCTGAGGTCACACCAGTCATTAAAATGGTGCAAGAATTAAACATTGTGGCTGGTTTAGCTTCAATGGCAATTAAAGGTGAACCATTGAATTTAATGCTAAGCGTTTTTTGCATGCAAGAAGGCTCAAATCTAATTCTTTATGACTCCCATCCTAATCTGAAATTAATATGATAGTCTTACTGCGTTAAATGTGCGTGGCTGAGATTTAGTCAAAATTAAACAATCCACGATATTTAAATTATGAAAGAAATAGTTGAGATTTAACAATACAGGGGGCTTCAAATAAAGCTGCATCTGTCTAGTTTAGGATTAAATACTGTCTCTGCATTCCATTCATTGTGGTGTCCCTGATCAGTGTTGAGATCCAGACATGTGTCGGGTAACATTTCTCAGTTCGTAACTAGAGTTCTGGGTAACTGGAGATCCATTCCTTTCTTGTACCTTAATAACTAGTTGCTGAGGATCTGCATTCAGCTTTTCGCTTTTGAAGGTAAAAAATGAGGGACTTTGTAACATTTGAAGCCAGTGCCACGTAAAGGTGTACAGTCTGCAGTTGCGTTGGATCATATATCCCCCAGCAGATGAAAGAAAGGATGCTCACTCCCTGCAATAGATGTCAAGATGATGGGATCCCATTAGAGATCATCAGTTTCATTGCTAATTTGTCCCATGCCTGTTCTTTGAATTTTAATCTGAATAGTTGTCTATTTCAATAGGCAGTTTTGTTTTGAAAAATGCATGTGAAAATTCCACCCAGAAATTCAAGATGCTCCTCCTTCTCAACATTTTGCATTATGGATCTGTTGTAAATAATATTGTTCCCACTGTTCCCCTTTCAAAGGGACTCCCAAGTCAATTGGGCGCTTCATCTTTCACTTGCATTGCCCCAGACATAGTCACCTAACAGCTTGGTGCTGATTAGCCAATATTGGCTCCTGGTCTGCTCGTGTCTATATTATCTATTTATTATATTACTAAAACTCTCATCTTGTTTGTTTCTATGGGTGTGAGTGTGTGGATGTCTATTGGATGTGTGTGTATGTAATCCCGGCACTACGGCAAAACGGTACACCATAGCGCTACAATTTTTGGACCACCTTACTCACAATTGTCTTGTGGTGTCTTTTTATCAAGTTTCGTTCACATTGATTTTTTATTTTACAAGTTATTCACATCTTTAACTTTACAAAATCCCACTTTTTGAGAAAAAATTCTTCCATCTTTACTGGCAGTTACAGCTATGATGTCACAATGGGATTGTAACCCTGCCTGCAACAATGTTGCAATCCCAGTACACCGTGGCAGCCCTAGCAAGTGCAATTGCATTTTAATTAAAGTTGAAAATGAGGGAGGGTAAATAAGGGGAAATGAGCCGCCCCTGCACAGTTGGGGTTTATGGGTGAGTGGTGGAATATTGTGTTGGGGGTACGGGTTGCATTGGGGGAATGGGTGAGTGGTGGAATATTGCGTTGGGGAACGGGTTGCTTTGGGGGACCAGGCCTCCCGTGGGGGCTATGGGTGAGTGGTCGAATATTGCGAAGGGGGAACAGGTTGCGTTGGTGGACCAGGCCTCCCGTGCTGAAATCTCCCCCCCCCCACCCCACCCCTTTCAATTTGCCCCAAGCCATTTTCCCCCTCAATCTTCTTCAACCCTGCAATCTCCTGAAAACTTTGTGCTCTTCCTATCCAAAACACCTGAGCTGCACCCTTTTCCCCCAAGTATTACCAGGTTGCCTTCAGTTGCCTG
Organism: Leucoraja erinaceus; assembly: GCF_028641065.1. Taxonomy (NCBI): domain Eukaryota; kingdom Metazoa; phylum Chordata; class Chondrichthyes; order Rajiformes; family Rajidae; genus Leucoraja; species Leucoraja erinaceus. Next base: position 43,497,852 of record NC_073383.1, read on the forward strand.
GGTCCCAAACTGAAATGCAGTGTGTACCGTCTATAAGATTCAATACTCTCACTCACCATCCACATATTCTTAGACAATGAGGAATCCATAACCTGAACAATTCTTGGGATGGATGAATCCGTGGCAAATAACAATTGTGCATCTCAATGGCCATCTACAAAACCAGGGGGACTAACTCATAACACTCAGTGGCATTGCCATATTGCTTCCACCAGCAGCCTCATCACCTGGGCTGATGACTCTGTGCAGCCAGGTCAGGCCACTTATCCAAAAGGACTAAGGCACATGGAGGAAGGAATACTGCAAGCTATCCATTTTGTAATAATGTCTTCATCACTTCTCTTTTCTATTGTCCAGCCTGACCTGCTTTATATGTACCACAACCCCACTGTTAGTTACATATTACTCTTCTTTGCTTGTATCCTACTGCCCCCATTAAACTATTTGACCAGAGCATCACTACAATTTATCCCCATGCCAACCCTGTACTCAAGCCACCCAATCCCCAATATCTCTGACTTTAATCCAACTCACATTCCCAGCTTTATTTATTTTCATTGTCTGTACTTGTTCTCACCAAGCACACAGCTAACAATGGCCTGTTTCCTTTATCATCATTACTTTTTTGCATATCTTTCATTCATTTGTTCTATATCTATCAACATCACCATCTATATCTCCCATTTTCCTTTCCCCTGATGCTATCTGAAGAAGGGTCTTGACCCGAAACATCACCTATTCCTTTTCTCTGGAGATGCTGTTTGACCCACTGAGTTACTCTAGCTTCTTGTGTCTATTCCCAACTTTTAAGAAGGGTCTATGACCTGAAACATTAATCCTGTTTCATTCTCCACAGATGTTGCCTAACCTGCTATATCTCCAATAAGGCCATTCTACCCAATGTACCTCTTCTCCAATTCATCATGACTGATATTTTATCACAACACCATTTACCTGTAATAATCCAATATCTTATGATTCCTTTCACATCTAAATTTAATGAGACTCCAAAACCAAAAGAATTTCAAAGATTCACTTCCATATGAGTGGAGAAATCTCTATTATCCGGACTGTCTGATCTCTTATTTTGAGAGCCTGACCCCAGATTTGAGACACGCCAGCCAAGGAAACAAATAACCCGCTTCTCCCTGTCAAGCTCCATAAGAATTCTGAACATTTAAATGAGGTTCCCTCTCATTGATTTAAATTCAAGAGTAAAATTGCAGTGTGCTTAACTTTTTTCTCACAGAACAAATTTACCATTCTGGTAATCAATCTGATAAACTTTCACTGCACTCCCTCTAACATAACTATAGCCTTTCTAAGATAAGGAGACCAGAACTTGTACATATTGCTCCAGATGCAGACTCAGCAGACCTATATAATTAGAGCAGGATGTTCAAATCATATTGTAATAAGACTAGTAATTGCCTTCCCCATTGCTTGCTCTTAACTTTCGCAAGGACACCTACATCAATTTGAATATATTGCAATCTCTCACCATTTATAAATATTGTGTTTCTATTTTTCCTACAAAGTGGATGACCATGTTCTTACCCTTTCACTTAATCTTTCTATATCCCAAGTGTTTTTTTATCCTCCTCACAGCTAGGTTTGCATTGAGAATGTTGACATGTGAATGTACTGGGTTTAATATCAGCAAAGTTTGTGAATAAAATAACATTTTTGAAATAATAACAGCATGGTTAGTGCTGGCTGAATGTTGTAATTGCATAAATTAACAGGGTATGGAGTAATGGAGTCACAGAACTATCCAGCAAGAATACAAACCCTTTGGCCTAACTTGCCCATGTTGACCAAGTTGGCATACTGGGCTAGTCTCATTTGCTTGCATTTGGCCCACATCACCCTTAAATCTTCCTATCCATATATCAGTTAATGTATATTATGAAAGTCGTAATTGTATCTGCTTCCATAGCTTTGTCTGGCAGCTCGTTCCAGATGTGGACTACCCTCTGAATAAAAAGTAGCCTATGAGGTTGCACTTAAATCCCTCACCTCTCATTTTAAGACGATGCCCTCAAGTTTTAGAATCTTTTAAAGTGGGATAAGACTGTGAGTGTTCACTTTATCCGTAGCCCCCACCCCTCCCCCGAGGCTACTGTGAATGCTAATTCCACAGTAAAATCACTGCCAATCCATCCCTCAGTGATGTCATCAGACTTACCCGAGAGGAAAAGTTTCCTTAATGTTGGGACTGTACATACAAGTCGACAAGTTTACACTTGCCTTTGTTGACTGGCCCAATCAGAGCATTAGTTCCATCTGACCTACTGTTGGTGCCTTATTCCAGCTCTGATATATTGTAGATTAACTTGAATGCAGCTGAGGGTCTACTCACAGCCCATACTATTAACATCCACATGACTTTATTTTTGGACCCCTCGTCTCCAGGTTTAAGGCTGTAGCTCAGACAGCCCACCGACACCAGGACTGACAAACAACGCAAGCAGCTCCCCCTTCGCCCTAGTACCGTACCCTGACCCCACAGGAGGAAAACTTCCCACAATGGCAGAGCCTGGCACATGTGATGTGAGCTGACAGGCCTTAACTGCCCCAGAGGTCAGACTCCTATTATCATGTAAATAAAGGCTCTTTTATCACCACTCACAGAAGCAAAATCCAGCCGGGAGCAATGCTCTGCAAGGTTCTATACTCCCTGAAAATGTTTTGAAATCTTCCTCGGTGAAAGGGGGGAAGGGCAGGAGAAGGGAACGTCTGAGGTAGGGAGGTGGCTAATGTCTGCGGCTTCTTTCAAATCAGCCTCAGTACTAACGTGGAAGAGACCAGGTCTTGAATGAGGAAAGCTTATAAAAGGTCCTTCTGCAGTCTTTCCATTGTTAGGATTATTTGACTAGGTTGGGTGGAGGCTAGTTTAGTGCAAGTTATGAATGGGTGACGAGATGTAAGGCAATTGCAAAGGCAGGATTTAATTCAATCTAAACACAGCATCATACGCTAAAAGACAAACAAGGGTGAGAATAATCAGGCAGGGTCTTTAGTGAATTTGGTTTGCCCCTGAGAACTTCACATACATTTGAGTATAGTCACTGGTACCATAAGTACAGTGGTGCAGCTAGTAGAGTCACTGCTTCACCACACCTGGGTTTAATCCTGACATCAGGTGCTGCTTGTGTGGAGTTTGCACATTTGCTCTTTGATGGCATAGTTTTCTTCTGGTTGCTCTGGTTCCCCCCCACATCTCAAAGGCAGGCAGGTTGGTTGGTTAATAGGCCACCGTGAATTGCTCCTGGTGTGTAGGTGAATTTGGGTGAGAGTTGATGAGAATTGTGGGGAGAATTATGGGGAGAGTTGTGGGGAGAAAGCAGGAGAATGGAATTGAGAGGGAAAGATAGATCAGGCATGATTGAATGGTAGAGTAGATTTGATGGGCCAAATGACCCAATTCTGCTCCATAGTCTTCTGAATAAAATAGGATTTGTGTAGGGATAGTATAAATGGCTGGTGTATGGTCGATGCAAACTCAATGGTCTGAATGCAATACCATCTCTATAAAGGTTTACTGAAATATAAGCGATTATTGCACTGTCAGAGATGTTATATTTCAAAGTCAATGTTAAGCCGTTTCCTTCACCCCTCTAAACCATTTCCTTCACTCCTCTAAACAGAATTAGCTGGATAGGTTGGCACTATTTTAAATAAACCCAGAGAAGTACTTCATGCAACCTAGCTTTTGTAATTTCTCAATAAGCAACAATAAAAGAGTTATCAATGTGTTTTTAATGGGTGCTTGCTCCATGCAAATTGGCTACTGCTTTTTTTCCATTTTACGATAATCCCTACACTTCGATAATGGTTCATTAGTTGTAGGAGCACCAGGGTCATAGAAGTTGCCATTTTACCGTCTTTTTTCTAATGTTGTTCAGTGAATACATTTGCTCATAAACTGAGGAGGTAATGTTAATCTTACCCTCAAACCACTGTCTCACGGTGCGAGTCCACCCACGAGTGATCCCGAGTTTAAAACAAATCAAACTCGTGGTGATCACGTAGAATGAACGTAGCGGGAACATTGGAACTCATAACGCTAACAGCAGGTACTCGGGAAACTTGTTAACTCGCGAAAATCTTTCAACATGATGAAACATTTCCACAAGTCAAATTTACTCTTGAAGTAAAAATTTTAAGCTTTTAAACTCGTTGTAAGGACCTAGTAGCCCGTGTGTTTACCGTAGTGACTCGTGAGTCTACCGTGGGCACTCTTTAACTCAGTGGGACAGGCAGCATCTCTGGAGAGAAGGAATGGGTGACGGGATGATGTTTCCAAATTTCTGCTGCGTCTCTCCAAGTTCATTATCTGATCCCTTCCCATTACCTTTGGAGGAAAATTAATGTCTGGCATCTTGTAAAGATGGTTTTGACTTTTGTGTGAGAATATGTGCAGAATATTGAAAGACTGCTAAACCACGGGATAAATCAGAACCAATTCCCCACCCTATCCAAGCATCACCTCTTTCATTTAATAGTCTCAGGGCCGATTTCACAGGAGAATTGTCAACAGTACGTTACCCTCTCCTTTCCTGCCCTGGCACTGAGCCTAATTGATGTTTCTCACTGCAATAGTCAATAGTCAATTTTATTCATCACATATAAGTGCAGTGAAATGAATTTGCTAGCTGAGGTACCATTACAAAGAACACACAATATACAATAAGATTTTACACCAACATCCACCACAGCTTTCTTCACTGTGGTGGAAGGCACAAAGTTCAGTCACCCGTGGTCGGAGCCATAAACCTCCGAGGTCGCCACTACGGATGGCCGGATGTACAGGCCCTCTCGTCGGGACGGTCAAACACACACCGTGGCTTGGAGGTCCCGAATTGGCGCTTTCTTACCGGAGCCTGCGACTTCAGGATGTTGTAGACCGCAGGTCGGTGGTTGGAGCTCTTCTCTGGCTATCCCCAGCGAGGGATCCCGCTCCGGATGGTAAGTCTACGCCGCGCCCGCGGCTAGATGATCCGCAGACCACGGCTTCAGGATGTTATAGGCCGCGGGCCGGCAGTCGTAGTTCTTCTCTGGGGATCCCCGACGATGGAACCCAGGCTCCGGACGCCGCACCCTGCAGCTAGAAGCTCCGCAGACCGCGGCTTCAGGATGTAACAGTCTGCGGGACAGCGATCGGAGCACTCCCTTCTGGCGACCCCCGGCAAGGGCTCGCCCGCTCCGCGATTAAAAGTCCACGCTGCGTCCACTGCTGAAACTCGCTGCTGGCAGGGCAGCCGTCTCGTAGCACCCCCCCCCCCGACCAGTGCACTATCAAATAATTAAACTTGGAACCTTTCTAATTTTGTAGCTGTTTGGGAGTGGAGGGTGATGTGTTGAACATCGCACCATCAGTGCTTGGTAAATAATAATTGAGTTGGGGACTATTTAAACGTGGTGTTAATCAAAAGGTCTCTAAAATGTGCCCAAATAGGGGTATAGTATGGTTAATGTGTGTTGATGCTGGTTTACACTGACGATAGATACAAAAAGCTGGAGTTGCTCAGACAGTGTAAGGAGAGAGGGAAATGAGAGATATGAAAAGAACAAATGAATGAAAGATATGCAAAAGGCCAAATCAAAGCTCACAATGATGATCAAGGAAAGGTGGAGCCTACAATGGTCCATTGTTAGGGAAGGTGATAATGAGTGATACAAACAGTGAAACTCAGCAGTACCACAGTGAAACTAGTACAATGACTAGGATGAGGGAGGGACGGAGAGAGAGGGGATGCAGGGGTTACTTGAAGTTAGAAAAATCAATTTCATACCGCTGCCCAAGTGAAATATGAGGTGCTGTTTCTCCAATTTGCATTTGGCCTCACACTGACTGTGGAGGAGGCCCAGGATTGAAAGGTCAGTTTGGGAATTGGAAGGGGAGTAAAGTGTTTGGTAACCGTAAGCCAAGGCAGACTGAGCGAAGGTGCTCAGTGAAACAATCGCCCAGTCTGGCTTGGTCTCACCAATATATAGGAGACCACACCTAGAACAGTGGATAAAGTACATGTGTTTGGAGGAGGTGCAAGTGAACCTCTGCCTCACCTGAAAGGACTGTTGGGGTCCCTGGATAGGGTCGAGGGAGGGTATATAGGGACAGATGTTGCATCTCCTGCGGTTGCAGTAGAAAGTACCTGGGGAGGGGGTGGTTTGGGTGTGAAGGGATGTTAACCAGCGTCTTGTGGAGGCAATGGTCTCTGATGAAAGCGGAAAGGGGTGTAAATGGGAAGATGTGACCAGTGGTGGGATCCCATTGGAGGTGGCGAAAATGTCAGAGGATTATGTGCTGAATGCTGTAACGGCTGATGGGGTGAACGGTGAGTACTAGGGGGACTTTGTTCCTGTTGCATCTGGAGGGAGGGGGAGCAAGAGCAGAGCTGTGGGGTACCGATGAGACTTGCCGTGTGAGGGCTTCATCTGTGATAGAAGATGGGAACCCCCTTTCTCTAATGAATGACGGCATCTCGGATGTCCTAGTATAGAACACCTCATCTTGGGCACAGATGCGGCATAGTCGGAGGAATTGGGAGTAGGGGATAGAGTCTTTCCAGGAGGCAGGGTGGGAAGAGGTGTAGTCTAGATAGTTGTGGGAGTCAGTAGGTTAATAATAGACGTCAGTCGATAGTCTATCTCCTGTGATGGAGACGGTGATATCACACCGGGCTGGCTGAGGAGGCCAGATATAGGCCCCGACCTCGGGTGGACTATGAGGGGGAGAACTGGTTATTTTTGGTGCCTTCCCTCACAGTGAATTCTGCTGTGGGGGGACGTTTCATGTTGATTTCTATAGTGTACTGTTTCTGTGTCTTTTCTTATTCTCTTTTTTCTCTTTTTTTGATTTGTATGGATTTATTGCATTGATCTGTTCAATTAATTTAATCAATCTTTGTAAAGCACTTTGGTTCAAATACTGGTTTTGTTGAAAAGTGCTATATAAATAAATATTATTATTATTATTATTATTATGAAAGGGGAGGGAGGTGTCGGAGATGGTCCAAGTGAATTTGAGTACAGGATGGAAATTGGTAGTGAAGTTAATAAAGTCCATGAGTTCCGCCTGGGTGCAGGTGGTAGCCCCGATGCAGTTGTCAATGTAGCGGAGATAGAGTTAATGTTGTACGGAACTCACTATTTCCACTTTGCATCACTGTCATAATCTGTGTGGACCCTTTCTTGTCTTGCTCATCCTATGTATTCAAGGCCATTATGATGTTGTAATATAATGAATTCCTCCTGTTTCTTATCATATCTCACCTCTGTGAAATGCTTTGGGATATCCTGAGCATGTGAAAGGTGCTATGTAAATGTAAGGTTCTTAATATTACCCCAAAATGTTCCTTTTCCACGTGAGCATTGTGACAGTGCCTCCCCACCTCCCTCTCCCCCCCCCTCCCCTCCTTCCCCCCTCTCACGTGTAAAATAATTTTCTTAATCTTATTTCTGTTCATAATCTTGAATTTGGATGGAAAAATAACGTCTTAGCGTCACTGAGCCATAGAAAGATTTAACATGAAAAAAGGTCTTTGTTAGTCCGCACCAACCATTACACACCACTTTTTACATTATTCTTACATCAACCCATTTTATTCTCTATCCACACCAGGTCCTCAGAGATTCAACTGTTCACCCCACACCAACAGCACTTTACAGTGGCCAATTAATCTACTAAGATGCATATCTTTGGGACATGGGAGGAAATTGGAACATCTGGAGGGAAACCCATACAAACCATGCAAACTCCACCAGTCTTAGTAAAGATGACCATGAAAACTACTGAATTGTCGTAAAAGTCCATCCGGTTCACTTGTCATCCGGCCCTTCAGGAGGGGAAGACCTTAAGGGCCTGTCCCACTTACATAGAAACATAGAAACATAGAAATTAGGTGCAGGAGTAGGCCATTCGGCCCTTCGAGCCTGCACCGCCATTTAATATGATCATGGCTGATCATCCAACTCAGTATCCCGTACCTGCCTTCTCTCCATACCCTCTGATCCCCTTGGCCACAAGGGCCACATCTAACTCCCTCTTAAATATAGCCAATGAACTGGCCTCAACTACCCTCTGTGGCAGAGAGTTCCAGAGATTCACCACTCTCTGTGTGAGAAAAGTTCTCCTCATCTCGGTTTTAAAGGATTTCCCCCTTATCCTTAAGCTGTGACCCCTTGTCCTGGACTTCCCCAACATCGGGAACAATCTTCCTGCATCTAGCCTGTCCAACCCCTTAAGAATTTTGTAAGTTTCTATAAGATCCCCTCTCAATCTCCTAAATTCTAGAGAGTATAAACCAAGTCTATCCAGTCTTTCTTCATAAGACAGTCCTGACATCCCAGGAATCAGTCTGGTGAACCTTCTCTGCACTCCCTCTATGGCAATAATGTCCTTCCTCAGATTTGGAGACCAAAACTGTACGCAATACTCCAGGTGTGGTCTCACCAAGACCCTATACAACTGCAGTAGAACCTCCCTGCTCCTATACTCAAATCCTCTTGCTATGAAAGCCAACATGCCATTCGCTTTCTTTACTGCCTGCTGCACCTGCATGCCTACCTTCAATGACTGGTGTACCATGACACCCAGGTCTCGCTGCATCTCCCCCTTTCCCAATCGGCCACCATTTAGGTAATAGTCTGCTTTCCCGTTTTTGCCACCAAAATGGATAACCTCACATTTATCCACATTAAGCTGCATCTGCCAAACATTTGCCCACTCACCCAGCCTATCCAAGTCACCTTGCAGTCTCCTAGCATCCTCCTCACACCTAACACTGCCCCCCAGCTTAGTGTCATCCGCAAACTTGGAGATATTGCCTTCAATTCCCTCATCCAGATCATTAATATATATTGTAAATAGCTGGGGTCCCAGTACTGAGCCTTGCGGTACCCCACTAGTCACTGCCTGCCATTGTGAAAAGGACCCGTTTACTCCTACTCTTTGCTTCCTGTTTGCCAGCCAGTTCTCTATCCACATCAATACTGAACCCCCAATGCCATGTGCTTTAAGTTTGTATACTAATCTCTTATGTGGGACCTTGTCGAAAGCCTTCTGGAAGTCCAGATACACCACATCCACTGGTTCTCCCCTATCCACGCTACTAGTTACATCCTCGAAAAATTCAATAAGATTCGTCAGACATGATTTACCTTTCGTAAATCCATGCTGACTTTGTCCAATGATTTCACCACTTTCCAAATGTGCTGCTATCCCATCTTTAATAACTGACTCTAGCAGTTTCCCCACTACCGATGTTAGGCTAACTGGTCTGTAATTCCCCGTTTTCTCTCTCCCTCCCTTCTTAAAAAGTGGGGTTACGTTTGCTACCCGCCAATCCTCTGGAACTACTCCAGAATCTAAAGAGTTTTGAAAGATTATTACTAATGCATCCACTATTTCTGGAGCTACTTCCTTAAGTACTCTGGGATGCAGCCTATCTGGCCCTGGGGATTTATCGGCCTTTAATCCATTCAATTTACCCAACACCACTTCCCGACTAACCTGGATTTCACTCAATTCCTCCACCTCCTTTGACCCGCGGGCCCCTGCTATTTCCGGCAGATCATTTATGTCTTCCTTAGTGAAGACGGAACCAAAGTAGTTATTCAATTGGTCCGCCATATCCTGGTTCCCCATGATCAACTCACCTGTTTCTGACTGCAAGGGACCTACATTTGTTTTAACTAATCTCTTTCTTTTCACATATCTATAAAAACTTTTGCAGTCAGTTTTTATGTTCACTGCCAGTTTTCTTTCATAATCCATTTTTCCTTTTCTAATTAAGCCCTTCGTCCTCCTCTGCTGGTCTCTGAATTTCTCCCAGTCCTCCAGTATGCTGCTTTTTCTGGCTAGTTTGTACGCATTGCAGATGGCGCGCGAAGATTTTGTACATCCCAAAATCCTGGGGTGCCGCGCGCGACCGCATGTCACTGCCTACATCACCACGCACCATGCGCGCGTAATACGCACCATGTGCGCATAATGATGTTGCGTAAATGACGCGCAAATGACGCCCAAGTGGGACAGGCCCTTTACTCAATCTGGCCTTCATGCGGTCCAGACCCACTTCATAAGCTTGAGACTTGACTGCCCTCAAACCACCTCAGTGAGCCATTCCGGTGTTCCAGTACCACCAGTGATCTTGGTGAAATAATTATATTCAAATCGATAAATCATTTCCACAACTTGGATTAAACTACAGAGAAATTTGAGAGTATTGTTGAGATGAAACGAGAAAAAAAATTGCTGAAAATCTGAATCAAAATTCCCGATAATTCATGATGCTGAAAAGACAGGTTAATCTTTATGGGCTGTTGTATTGCTCTTTGTTTGCCTGGGCATTGTAAGAAAGAACATTTGTTTACCTATGCCTTTCATGGCTTTCAACACACGAAAGTGTTTGACAATGTTCCAATTACTTCAGAACTGCAGTCACTGTTGTTATATAAGGAACAGTAGCCAAGTTATACATAGTAATGCCTTGTCAATAACAAAGAGTTATTTTGATCTTAGTTTTGTTCAGATATACCGCATGGAAATAGGCCCTTCAGCCCACAGAGTCTATGCCGACCAACAATTATCTGTACATTAGTTCTATTCTACACATAAGGGACAATTTACAGAAGCTAATTAACCTACAAACCTGCACGTCTTTGGAATGTGGGAGGAAACCAGAGTAGTGGGAGAAAACCCACTCTGTCACACGGAGAATCTACAAAATCCGTAACGACAGCACCTATAGTCGGGATCGAACCCAGGTCTCTGATACTGCAAGGCAGCAGCTCTAAAGCTGTGTCACTATGTCCGCGGACGGGGTGTCGAAGGACAAGAAGACTAGCGAAGAAGTGGAAGCCAAGATACGCCAAGAACGGACACGATGCCGAAAAGCCAAATAAACGAACGGACGCGACGCCGAAAAGCCAAATAACGGACATGATGTCTCCGGGGACGGGATTTGTCTGAGACCTTGTCGGCGATTGGTCCAGACCCGCACATCCATCACATCACTGGCCGGGAGAGACGGGTGGGTGGGGGGGATTTTTAACTTTCCTTCTCCACTTTTGGACTGCCGAATATAATAGAATGGATTGTTTTTGTAAGCGTTGATCTCTCTCTCTCTCTCTCTCTCCCTCCAGTTTTCCAGTTTCCAAATATTTCGCAATAAGTTAGGTGTATCCAACGAGGATTATTTTCGACCATCACTGTAGGTAGGTGCAGTCAATAGTACTGGGAAGGGCTCCTTCCACCGTTCTCCCAATTTCCTCCAATCCCAATTTCTTATCAGTTTACGATCTCCTGGTTGTAAATATTCGCCTTTATGGTCTGCTGATAGAGGTTTCTACGTTTCTCTGGTTCAGTGATTTCTGTAAGACTAACAAGGTTCTGGTCAATTGCTGTGTAAATGTAATTAATTCACACTAACGTCCTGTCCAGTCTCAGTCAAAGCTTTATTTAAACTCTTAAACTACTGACAAGGCAGACCCTTTAAAATAGGTAATTGTAAAGAAATTAAAAATTAAAAATTATTCTCAATTCTCATCCAACACCTTAATCTGAATTTCACATCTCTCTTGAATTCAATTCAAAAGGTAAGAAATAGGAAGAAATCAAACTTAAAAATACCGACAAGGTCACCAATCCTAATGCCATGTTATGCGACGAAGAAAATGAACAGTCTCTTTTCTGAGCTACATCCCCTGTTTAATAAAAGTCGACAAGACAGAAAATACACAGTTAATTTCCACATAGATAACCAATATATTTCCAAAGAGCAAAGAAAAAGAAAATAACTTTGTCCCAGGCTCAATGCCAATACATCTGCAACTTCTTAAATAGACACTACCTTTTAAAACACACAAGATTCTACAAAGATTTATCTCGTAAATAAGCAAGCTCATTCAATGACATCCTATTTCATCTTAATTATATGATTAATTCAATATTCACCCATAACTGGTTCCACAAACAAGTAACAGTCTTTAAACTCACTCACTCTACACCCTCTTTTCTGTGCCATTCACGCACTAATTTCTACACCTCATGCAATATATTAAATCTCAGATGTTCACACACGTTAAAGCAATAATATTCTCACTGAATAGTAAAACACAGTTATGTACTCCTCCCACGTACCGAAACTCCCAGATGTACCGAAGCTCCCACGTTACTCATATCCCGAGCCTATCCCATTACTGACCCAATATATCTACTTAATACTACAGACAGCCTACTTAGTCTAGTCAACAATCCCCAAAATTGTCTTACCTTACGTAGTCTGTTCTGAAAAATCTTGGCAAGGAACCAGATCACTTCGGGCAACAGTGTTCCCAGGTGCTCTTAGCAGTTCAGACTCAAGAGGTCTGATAGTTCACTTTCTTCCACCCTTCCAGACACCGGCCAAACTGTAGCCTCTAACTCAGTCTTCAGCCATTGTTCCCAGCAAGACCTGTGCGACTACACCAATGTCCGTTATTTGGCTTTTCAGCGTCGCGTCCATTCGGTTATTTGGCTTTTCAGCATTGTGTCCGTTCGTTATCTTGGCTTCCACTTCTTCACTTCGTCTTCTTGTCCTTCAACGCCCTGTTCAGATACCATGCCACTGTGCCACCCTTTCTTTAAAGATAGGTTGGCAAGGATATCAGACACCTGGGTTCTGCAGGAGACATTTTACAACTATTTTAACCTATATTTTACCTTTAATGGAGAACAAACATTCCAAGATGTTTCACAGAGGCATTGGCAGACAAAATTGGGTGATGCATCAAGAAATTTGTGTGGAGGAGTGATGAGGACGTGTCTTAAAAGAGAGGTGGGAGATGAAGAGTGTTCAAGAAAGAACTCCAAAACTTAGAACCTCTGTGTTTAAAGTCAGGTTGATATGGGGGGTGAAGTAGGTATATCACTCCTAGGGGGCCACGACTGGAACTTCCACTGGGCTGTGAGCTGAGTCAGTTTGTGGAAGTTAATAATGATTTAAACTTACAAAATGGATTCCGCTGAAACAAAGACAGGCTTTCACCTTCTTCTATTAAATTGCACAGTCAGCAAAATGCACTAACCTTTGCTTTCAGTAACAAAGCTAACAAACTGTTGATGTTCCCTTTCCAATAACATAAGCGAGATAACAAGCACAGCTTCACGAATGTCTCCTCTATAATATAAGCATTGAGAGAGAATTCAAACTATAAGATTAATATGTGCATCATAAATAGAAAAAAACCAAATGCTTGTTCTACAGAAATATAGCCTTCTCATATAACCATATATGGCTAACCCTTCCTCTGTCAGAAGAACCTGTCAATCTTAAGAAGCTGTCAATCTTAAGGATCTGCTAATATTAAGCAAGAGGCTGTACTATGCTCTGTAGATAAGGTATTGCTGAATCGTCGATTATTGGAGTATATATATGTAATTAGATCACTGCCTCTTTGTGTGGGGATGAGAACTGTATAGTCTGTAATCTGCATACTGCAAAGAGTTTTACCACACCTGCCTGGCAAAATAAAGATTGTACTGCTTGATCACTGATTTTATTTGCGTTTTTGTCTGTTTAAGAATACTGAAACAGAACAGGCTAATTTCATCCGTGTTGTAAGAGGAACAAAGTGGAAAAGGAAGGCAAATGCAATGCTAGCATTCATTTCAATGGGACTAGAATATAAAAGCAAAGATATAATGCCGAGCATTATAAGGCACTGGTGAGGCCACATTTAGAATGTTATGAGCCGTTTTGAACCCCATATCTGAGGAAGGATATGCTAGCATTGGAGCGGGTCCAGAGGAGGTTGACGAGAATGATCCCGGGGATGATTGGACTAACCTATGTGGAGCAGTTGATGGCTCTGGGACTGTTTCCGCTGGAGTTTAGAAAGATGAGGGTGGGGGTTGGGTGAGAAATCTCATTAAAATCTACTTAATAATGAAGTGTCTAGATAGAGTGGACGAGAAAAGAGTCTATAACCAGAGAGCAAATCTTCCAAATAAAAGGACGTACCTTTAGAATGGAAATTAGGAGGAATTTCTTTAGCCAAAAGATGGTGAATTTGTGGAATTCATTGCCTCCGATGGCTTCGGAGGCCAAGACATGGGGTACTTTTAAAGCGGAGTTTGATAGGTTCTTGATTAGTATGGGAGTTGAAAGGGAAAAATAGATCAGCCATTATCGAATAGCAGAGTAGACCCAAGGGGCCAAGTGGCCGAATTCTGCTCCAATGTCTTATGGTCTTATGGAGTAACATGCCTCTTCCACCCCCTTAGGCAGGATGTTCCAACTCCCGTGTCTCTGGTTGTAAAAAAAACTCTTACTTAAGTCTCTTCTAAGTCTCCTATGTTACTGTCAGACAGTAAGAAAAGTAAGGTACTGTCTACCCTGTCCATATCGCACATCATTTTGTATACATGGACCAGGTCAGCCCACTGATTTCTCCACTCTGAGGAAACCCAGTCTATACAATCTCTCCTCACAGATGATATGTTCTACCCCAGGGAACATCCTCTGCACTCTCTCCCGTGCACATTCATCCTGCAATGTGGGGGCCTGAACTGTTCGCAGTTCTCCAGCTGTGGTCTAACTAAAGTTTTTTATTATGCCATAATCTTCCAGCTCTTAATTTCCATGCCCAGCTAAGGCAGGCATGCATTGCATGTAATCTCTTAAACACCTTATCTGCCGGCACTGCTGCCTTCAGGGATCCCTGGCCATGTGCACGGAGGTCCCTTTGTTGCTTCCCAGGGTCCTACGGTTCATTACCTATCCTTTAAACTTTTCTGACTTTAGAGGTACAGTGTGGAAACAGGCCCTTTCCCCACTGAATCCGCTCTGACAAGCGATCACCACATATGCTAACACTATCCTACACACAAGGGCCAATTTGCAATTTTACCAAAGCCAATTAACTTATAAACCTGTACGTCTTTGGAGTGTAGGAGGAAATCAGAGCAGCCAGAGAAATCCCACGCGGTCACAGGGAGAATGTGTAAACTCCACACAGACAGCACCCAGAGTCAGGATCGAAACGGTGTCTCTGGCGCTGTAAGGCAGCAACCCTACCGCTGCGCCACTGTGCCGTCCATTATTATCCTACATTATTAATCCTCCCAAAGTCCATCACCTTACATTTTAAGGATTAAATTCCATCAGCCATTGCTCTATCCAGTTTAAAAACTAATCAATATTCGCACCTCCTTCCTTGCTATCAAAACTCCATCAATTTTTGTGCCACCTACACTAGGCACACTTCTTATATTCACGTAGAGATTGTTAATGTGCATTGCAAACACCAAGGGTCTCTGCATGGATCCCTGTGGTACACCTCTAGACATAGGATTCCAATTATAAAATCAACCTTCCACCATTGTCCTTTCTTGCCTATTCAGTCAAGTCAAGTTGGGTTTATTGTCATAGGCACAAGGACAGTGAGCTGCAGGTACAATGAAAATTGTGTTTGCCACAGCATCACAAGCACATAGACACAACAAACACACAAAACCATAAGTATACAAAATTTAAACATAAATTCTGCAAGACTGTTAAATGGAAACCTGTACAAAAAAACAAGCTATTACTGCAAAACACAATTACAAAACAAGTCAATAGACAATAGGTGTAGGAGTAGGCCATTCGGCCCTTCGAGCCAGCACCGCCATTCAATATGATCATGGCTGATCATCCACAATCAGTACCCCGTTCCTGCCTTCTCCCCATATCCCCTGACTCCGCTATCTTTAAGAGCCCTATCTAGCTCTCTCTTGAAAGTATCCAGAGAACCGGCCTCCACCATCCTCTGAGGCAGAGAATTCCACAGACTCACAACTCTCTGTGTGAAAAAGTGTTTCCTCATCTCCGTTCTAGATGGCTTACCTCTTATTCTTAAACTGTGGCCCCTGGTTTTGGACTCTCCCAACATCGGGAACATGTTTCCTGCCTCTAGCGTGTCCAAACCCTTAATAACCTTATATATTTCAATAAAATCTCCTCTCAACCTTCTAAATTTCAGATTATACAAGCCCAACCCTCCATTCTCTCAGCATATGACAGTCCCACCATCCCGGGAATTAACCTTGTGAATCTACGCTGCACTCCCTCAATAGCAAGAATGTCCTTTCTCAAATTTAGAGACCAAAACTGCACACAATACTCCAGGTGTGGTCTCTCTAGGGCCCTGTATAACTGCAGAAGGACCTCTTTGCTCCTATACTCAACTCCTCTTGTTATGAAGGCCTATATGCCATTCGCTTTCTTCACTGCCTGCTGTACCTGCATGCTTACTGTCCACGGCCCATAATGTTCCCTTGCTGAGGAACAGAGGAGCACACTCATCTCTCCGCTGCCATCAGGTATAAGGTAGAGGAGCCTGAAATCTGCAACATCCAGATTCAGGAACAGCTTCTTCCCCACAGCCATTAGAGTATTAAACACAACATACAACAAACTCTGAACCATAACAGCCTATTGAACTTTATCTGTGCATTGATGTGTGTATATATATATATTCTATGGTATATGGACACACTGATCTGATCTGTACCTATGACGACAATATCCTGTTCTGCAGCAATGCAAGAATTTCATTGTCCTATCTGGGACACATGACAACAAACTCTCTTGACTCTTGATTTGACTCTTGAAGAATTAGGATTGTGCACTTAGTCAATTTTGGATGCAATTTTCCAATTTGCCATGAGCTCTCACTTAATGCGCCAGTCTCAGCTTCCTCCTCGCTATTATCAGACTCTTGAATGGACTTCTTTTAAGCTAACTGTGTTTTCCCGATACCCCAATCTACCTCATTGCAGCACTTGCACATCCTCCGTAACTGTAACAGTATATTCTGTGCTACATTTATTTTATTTCTTTGCACTACCTTTTGTATTCCAGTATGGTTTGATTGTGATTATGCTTGGATGATATACATGGATAACTTACAGGGGAAGCTTTTCAAACCTCCCCTGCACTCTCTCCAAAGCCTCCACATCTTTCCTGAATTGGTGCGACCAGAACTGCATCCAATATTCCAAATGCGACCCAACCAATGTCCTATAAAACTGCAACAAGGCTTCCCATTTCTTATACTTCATAACTCACGCAAGTTATTAGTATATAAAACTTAAACAAGATGGATTTGATGACTTTCGGTTAACCAGGCAATAGGACCCAGGGGATTCCTTAGCCTGGGGCAGAGAGATGCAAGCATTTATTGGTTATTAACTACCAAATGCAACACAAGAAGCATACCATTATGTCTTCTTTGTCTACCTTTGTTGTCACTTTCAAGGAACTGTGGACCAGATCCCTCCGTACATCAATGTTGTAAGGATCCTGCCATTAACTATATACTTTCCCATTACATTCGACCTCCCCAAGTGCAAAATCTCACACTTGCTCTGATTAAACTCCATCTGGCATTTCATCACCGACTCCTGCTGTATCCATATCCTGCTGTATATGTTAACAACCTTCCTCACTGTCTGCAACTTCCCAACCACTGACGTGAGATACACCACCCTAGAATTTCCTGGATTATCTCGACTCCCCATTGTAAACAAAGGAACAACATTGGCTACTCCCCAGTCCTCTGGGACCTCACCTGTGGTTAGATACTTGATGAGGCCCTGGTGTCTTGCCACAAGGTTCTGTGGCAAGTTACTAGTATTTTTCTCGCAGATTTAGCCTGGCACTAAAATAAAACTCTTTTGCATGTGTTTCACACTCTTTTCCCCACACGAACATATTTCTAACATCTGTGGTATAATTTTTAATTTTTCACATGCAAGTTTCTGTGGAGTTTGAACTCTTCCTGTGCAGAAGCGAGACCAGGACACAGATCAGAAGGAGGACGGATGCTCCTGTAATACTCTTTCGCCTCTCCTTCCTCAATCCAAACAGATGTGTACATTTGATTTAGATCAACCATACCCTGAGAAGAAGCCATTTATTATTAGTATATAAAACTTAAACGAGATGGATTTGATGACTTTCGGTTAACCAGGCGATAGGACCCAGGGGATTCCTGAGCCTGGGGCAGAGAGAGTTAATACTTTTGCCCGCCTCTCTGGCTCCCCCCTCCCCTCTCTTTCTCTCTCTCCCTCTCTTTCAAATACTTGCTGCTTTTGAGTCAGCTGTTCAGACGCAGTTGGGAAATAGAAGTCCCTCATTTCTGCTGTCTGTCTGCGAGTTACCAAGTTGTAGCACCAGAATCAGCCATGCATGGAAGAAGGTGAGTGCCCCATCTGCCTGTGCTCCTCTCGTCCATTGAGAAAACTTATCCCGGCATTAAAACAAAGCTACTTTTGCGCGTGTTTCAAACTCGTTTCCCTGTCCACTCTTCACAGGTGCCAGATACAGTGGAAACCAGCGATCTTCTGTTTCATTCTATTTCTCGGCGTTCCAACAGCGTCCCAGGACCCAGGTAAACTGTGTGTGTATGAGTGTGTGCAGGAAAGGGAGCAAATTGTTTAACCAGATTACTTCTACTCTGCATGTCCTTCTTTGCAAACAATCTGCTCGCCGGGCAATCGCTCGCTGTTGGTTCTGTGGCTTTGCAAGTTTGTATTTTGGTCATTCTGCCGGCGGGGGAGCTTGTATATTTGGCAGTGTGTTAGGGAGTGTGGATGTTGTGTCGTTTTCAGGGATTGGGAAGAGGAGAATGTAGGAAACTTGAATTCAGTCAACGTGCCCCGGTTACCTTAACCCTCGGGAGCTGTCTCGATGCACAGTTTTGCAAACTGCCAGCAGCGGACGGAAACTTTATCTTCGGGAAGGATGCGAATAACGGGAATGGGCAAGAGAAACCGGGACTCTTGGTAACCTGTTGGTTGCAAGTGTTTGAGATTTCCCTAGTGTTGGCTACCAATTGTGTAGAAATTAACTGGATATGCTGGTTTATATCGAAGATAGACACAACGTGCTGGAGTAACTCAGTGGGTCAGGCAGCATCCCTGGAGAAAAAGGATGAATTACATTTCGGGACGGGAAGAAGGATCCCAACCAGAAACGTCGCCCATCCTTTTTCTCCAGAAAAGCTGCCTGGCCGGTGAGTTACTCGAACACTTTGTGTCTATCTTTGGCTGCCAGTTACATTGATTTACAGTGAAGTATACAGGACAGAAGCAGCCAATGGTCTCTGTATGTTACCTTGTTCTTAACTCGCTTGGACCACTCCCTGTGCTGCGAACTCCGTCGTCTCTCATGATTGTTGAACCATCTGATTAACCTGTGAAACCAAATCCAAACCTGAAAGGACGCTATCAAGTGATCCTTCATTCTTATCGTGCGGAAGGGGCCCAGGTATCTGTAACCATTCATGATAAATGTCAGCTCAGCTCTGGTTTTATCTTTGTAGACATTTTCCAGGCCCTCCTATTTACCCCTGAGGGGATAAAGATCTCTTTACTCAGATTTAGTTGTTGCCCAGGTGTGTGTTTGCTGACTATGTAGATCTGTGCCCTGTTTATTTTTGTTACTGATCCTGGAAGTTTTGTCTGATGAGCTTGTGAGCGTAGGGTCCCTCACACTCATGGGTGATCCCAAAAGGAAGGCTTGCCTTCCCTGGTCTCAGCGTTCACGAGTCTGTGAAATGTCATCGAGCCTCCAGAAATGTGCCCTTCGGCCCTTTGTGTCCAAGCTGACCATTGTGCTTGTCTACACCAGTTCCTATCTACCTGTGTTTGGTCCATTCTCAGCCTTGGCGATTCAAGTGATCGCCTAGATGATGCTTAAATGTTGTGAGAGTCGTGATGTCGAGGGTGAAGTTGGCAGAACCTGACCCTACCAGCAAGAATGACATGTTAGTTGGAATAAATAACGACTGGATAATAGTGCGAGCTCAATTCCTCCAACCACACTAGTCATGCCACACGGTTACATTTACACCTCATCTCCCACCACCACGAGAGGGCAGATTAAATATTTGTTTAATGAGTGGCATCGGATTGGGATCCTGCCATGTGTGTGAACATCTGCCTGTTTGCTTCTCGACTGGAGGCTGGGATGCGAGAAGAGTGTGCACAAAAGGAAGCAACACACTCCCTCCCCAAGTGAAATGG
Organism: Leucoraja erinaceus; assembly: GCF_028641065.1. Classification (NCBI taxonomy): domain Eukaryota; kingdom Metazoa; phylum Chordata; class Chondrichthyes; order Rajiformes; family Rajidae; genus Leucoraja; species Leucoraja erinaceus. The sequence goes on from NC_073383.1 coordinate 43,517,911, forward strand.
TGGTGGGCTCGAGCCGCAGTAAAAGGCTGACCATATGAGGGAAAGGGTGTGTGTTTGCTGAACTTACATTGCTGTCTTTTGACTGAGATATTAAGTGTAAGGTCACCACCTCAAACCTAAAAAAATCACTATCATTTTGTTTTGTTGGTGGAAAGTCAGTGGATCAATATTTCATTTTCAACCATAGAGAGCCAACACAGAAACAAACCCATCAGCCCACTGGGTTTAAGCGCTCCTTCAACCGTCCATTAATCCCAGGTTTTGTCCTCATATTCTCATTGACTCCCCCCAGATTCCATCTGTCACCAGGGAGTAATTTACAATGGCCAATTAACTTAACCTGCACACCTTTAGGATGTGGCAGGAAGCCAGAGGAAAACCTTGGAGGTCACAGTGAGAACCTACAGGATCCAAGCCAGGTCCCTGTGAGGGAGTGGTCCACCTGCTGTGCCACTGTGGCGCCCATCTCAGGTTACTTAGCTCATTGTTGATTGTGGGACCCTGCCGTGTGAAAATTAGCTATTGCTTCTGACTCCTAAGCAACAACACTTGAAGCACTTCATTGACTTTGAAATGATTTGTTCACTGAATGATTACATCCGTTCAGCCTCTTACAGAGGAATAGCTTTCCCTCATTGTGGTCGTATGGTTGGCTACACACAGGCATTGGCTACCTGTGGTTGAACCTTGAGGAAGGGCATTATGGTCTGTGTGTGATAGGTTTACATTTCCATACATAATACTGCCAGGTTGTGGAAGGCGTTTGTGTGACTGAAGGTCACAATTAACTACTTCTCAGTGAGGCGGGACTTAAGAATGCATAGGAGGTTGTCGCAATTTTACAATGGGATGAAATTTTGAGAGCAAGTGGATCTTGAGCATGTAGCATATGGGAATTTTATATTTCAAAGGCATTCTTCATTCGTATTGCAGTATACAGGTATTTCCAGGTTACGATATGGTACCATTCCTGAGAATTGTTCGCAATCCGAACAGCTTGCAAGTTAGAAATGTGGCTGCCCGGCAATATATTTCAATTAAAAAATAGGCCGGCCAAGCACACTGTTAAACTTTAGACTGGGGTGTTAAACGTAACCGTTTAGATTACTCTGCACGGTGCAATTACATCGTCATGAATTGAGTTCCCACAGGGCAGAAGCTGCCTGCAGACCAGCAGCAGCCGGCAAATCCATCCTGCAGGTCTCGCAAACACCCGTTCCTAAAGTACAGGATGTGCATAAGTCAGGCATTCATAACCTGGGGGAAACCTGTACACAGAAAATACAATTGGCACACGTCTTCCTCTCAAATCAATCCAGTCTATTACAGTGCCACATGTGTTTGCTCCCATGCAGTGTTTCAGAGGCAAAATGAATGGGAATGGTGAGGCATAAACTCTGCTATAGATGTACCTGGTATTAGCTATAAGCGGGAGAAGGGTTTATGTGTATGGTCATCCATTGGAGGAAGGTTAGGCAAGAATCATGAAGCATATGTTATGACAGACTATGCTATGGCATGGCTTTTCTAAACTGACTGAGCAACATTTTATGTTGTAGTTTTCATGCTGTGAAACATCCCGTCATGGTCAGCTTGGTTTGACTCCAGTCCGCTGAAGGGCAATGTCCGTCAATGGACAATGGACAAAGCTAGGAGGTAAAAGGTGAAGGAAACCTGATGCCGGTTGGTATGTGGGCGAGGGTTTTGGATGATTTGGAACTGCACTCTGTGCCCATCCTGGGTGGAAAACTACAGTGCAAACATTAGTTTCTTGGCAAAAAAATTATCTTGTCAAATGATGTTGAACGTAGCTTAATTCAGTTTGTCTTGAGGTCTTTGATGGTTTCTGGGAATGGAAATGGGGTATGGTGCGTGCACTCTATTGGGAATATTACCTTTCATGTTTTGCACTGTTGCAGGAGGCTCCAGAAACTCATTCATTTCCCAATGAAGCACAATCCTTAATGACTTAAACAGCGTTTCCTTTCTTTTAATGGAGTGGTTTACTTTTATGCAATTCTTTTGCAATAGTTGTTTCATGTTTCACATTTTAAGACGTAAATCTGAAATCCTTCTGTGTTACTGCTCCTTAATAATTCACAGAACTTTCCAATATTATTGTAATATCCATGGGGCTTGACCACTTTTCAAACCTTGAATGACTTGTGGGGCACTGTGACTGTCCTTCGAGAGTCATTATGTTGACTCTATAAACATCTTTTATGTTGTGTTCGCGAGTGGGAGTGAGATTACGGAAAGTTGACGGCTAATGCCTGTTGCGAAATAAGACTCAAGAGCTTTGGAATTAGGAACGGGAGTAGGTCATTGGTTCCTCAAACCTGCTCTGCCATACGTCAAGATCATGACTGATTTCCTCCCATGCCCTAACTTCCCTTGATATCCAGATCTCTGATATAGATGGACAGTGATCAAGCCTCCAGAGCACTCCAGGGTAGAGAACTCCAAACAAATGTTTTCTCTTCTCAGTTCTAAATGTCTGTCACCTTACAGGAAGGACTATGTCCTGTATTTCTAGACATATTCCCCCAGTCAGTGGAAATATCTTTCTTGTTAAGCGCTGTAAGAATTTGGCAAGATTCAATGCAACCAGATCCCATTCTGCTGAACTTTAGAGAATGCAGATCTGGTCAACTCGATCTTGCCTCATAAACAGACCACTTTCGTGAAAAACCATCTGGTGAATATCTATCTCACTCTCTTTATGATAAGTGCATTTTTTCATTTGGGCAAGGAGACCAAAAAGTGCACACAATACTCTGGGTGCAACGTAGCCAAGGCTGTTACATGGAAGTCACCATTACTCCTGCACTCAAATTCCCTTGTAATAAAAGATAAATATTTAAAATTATCATGTTTGACTGCCCTGACTCCTTCGTATTTTCATCACTTAGTTAACAGTTGCAACAGTTACAGCACCCCTCCAAGAGTGAATCCTAGCCAACAAATTCTCTGTTCTGATGATGGATGATGGTGCAGACACAACACACAGCCGCAAAGGTTAAGGATTAAATGTTATTCAGGACACCATCTTGGTGCAGGGCAGCAGCTGATGGTTGGATCATTGTTCATCATAGTTTTTCATTGAAATAACATTGATGGATGCTTCATATCCACCTCTTGGAGCTATGGTCTAGTTTGTATAATTGATAATTAATATTGTATTATTTCTGTATATTTATTTGTTGTGCTGTTGCATTAGTGTGCCTGTCAAGGTGCAGCAAGTAAAAACGTTGTTATTCGGTTGGGTGTACATGACAATTGCACACTCTTGATGACTCTTGATAGTGTCTCATCCAAAATACACCACCTACAACAGTGCAACATTTCTTTGGTGTCCCACTGGTGTCAGCTTGGGTTTTGGTGCCCAAATCTGGTTTCTTGCAAAACATTGATTTTAATTATTGTACTGAATGCTGCTCTGTCTTATGTTGCCAAAGTCCTACGTGTAGAATTTGTTCCCTTGAGCTCTCTGCCTGTTGATCAATATCTGCTTTTTAAGATGCTGGGCTAGGATTTAGACACTGACTTCTAAATTCCTTCTGCAAAGCACCTTGGGACTTTTTGAACTAAGTCAAAGGCAGTATACAAATGCACTCAGTATCATCTTCCCATGAGAGTTCCACCAGTTGTGCCATTGGCCACCCTTGGTGGTAAAGAAGGTTGACGCAAAGTGCGGGAGTAACTCAGTGGGTCAGGCAGTAGTATCTCTAGAGACAAAGGATGGGTGATGTTTTGGGTCGGGCCCTTCTTCAGACACATGCCCTTGGTGGTAAGCCTTGGAGTGAAAGTTGCTTTCTCTCATATGTCACCTCAGTAAAGGTTTGTTTGTTGAAGGAGGCATCAGCTATTCTCTCCTCAACATTTCAATCTGTGTTATAGTTTCTGAACGTTGCAGAGGCAGCAAATCTCCTTGAACAAGGGTTGAGATGTGTCTTAACTTGAACTGAGAAAGATTATGACACACTTTACCAAACAACATGCAACTTTTTCAGGAAGTGTAGAATGCAAAGTGGGTGAGGTGAGTCAGGAACTGCTAAAAGTAGCTTGGTAAGAGCATGCCTGAGTTGTACATTTGGAAGTGGAGATAGAAGAAGCTTTTTTATAAAGTCCATAATCTATTTAGTCTCCTTACGTCTGTGTATGAAAGGCTACTAAATGTGTTCTTGTTAACCTTCTCCCCATTTACAAACTGATTTACCCCTTTCACCAACGGTCCATTGATTTGCATCTCAATACCATCTAAGTATGTGGTTGAAGCAGGGTAAGTCGATGATTGGAGTTCACTGCTCTGCGTGGGCAGCTCTTCAAGTCAGTGACCTTAATCTTGCAAAACTGCTTCCTCAGCAGGTCACAACCCCAGTGCAGATGTTGACAGGGTCATTTCAAAATAATTCATTTAATTTTAATTTTGTCACTAATGTGATGTAGACAACAAATGTCTACTGAAGTTTAGCTGAACACCAACGATCAGCCATCGAATTACACCTAATAAATCAATCAATCAATCAATCAAGCACTTTATTCATCCCCGAGGGGCAATTTAAAAGGGCGCATTACAGTAGCTTTTTTTTTAAAAAAAAAGAAAAAAAAAGAGACACAATCAACTAACACAAATTAATACCCATTAAAAAATATTTTTTTCACATTCTCCTCATTTACACCCCAACATCACCCCCAGATTCGACCATTCACTTGCACACCAGATAAAATGCTTTATAAATGCTTTATACTACTTTTCTTGAATACAGAGGAGACTTAAGGAACTGTACATGTTGGAACCTTGAACAAAACACAAGGTGCTGGAGGAACTCGGAGGGTCAGGCAGCATCTGTAGAGGGAATGGACAGAGGACAGCTATCTTCCCCCTATAACAATCAGTCTGCTGAAGGGTCCCATTCAGAAATGTAATCTATCCATTCCACAGATGCTGCCTGACCTGCTAAGTTCCTCCAGTACTTTATGTTTTGTTCTTGAATACAAGTCAGCACATTGTCAAGTAATTCTTTTCAACAAAATAGGGCTATATTCAGATGTAGGGAATACAATAAAAATAATTTGTTGAACACAGTCGAGCAATGTAGCTTTAACCAAGTTGCTACCACTCTGAGTTATAAGTGCAGCCTCTGCATGTGTTCATCATTAAAAGAATTGCAAGTTGTTTACGTAAGTTTCTTTTTATTAGAGAAGGCTTTGCTTTATTTCACCTTTATTCCCAGCAGTGTATTTATCACATGAGCCGGATAAAGCTAAATTTTCAATCTTATCGCTAGCTATGTCAGATCCTAGGTTTACGGGAGATTAAGACTGCAGTTAAAAGCTTCTGCACCATTGACAGCTCTTCTGAAGGCTGCAGATGAACATTCCTGACTCCTCTTGCCAGAACCCATCTGCTTGTCATAGCTGGGTGGTCAGATAAGGAGTTTCAGCCTAAATCAGTCGAGAACCTTTCTGTGTTTCGCAATGTGCTCTGCACATGCATATGTATCTCAACCCATTCTGCACTTATTCATTCAGAACTTCCTATGCTTCTGCTGCCACATTGGTAACTTGGTTGGTAGCAATTTAGAAACTGGAGCGTCAAGTCAAGATGAGTTTATTATCATAAGCACATCAATCAATCAATCAATCAAATGTATTTATAAAGCACATTTAAAAACAGCCCACGTTGACCAAAGTGCTGTACAGACCACATGTGTGGTGAGGTACAAGTACTGTACAATGAAAATCTCGCTTGCAGCAGCATCACTGGCATGTAGACAACACACAAATACTTTACAAGTAAATTACACAAGACAGTGAAATGAAAACAACTACAAAAATACACAATTAGATAACAAGTCCATGGTAGTGGAAAACGTAGTCCGTAATGTTCCATCGCTGAAGTAGGATTAAGATCGTGCAGGTCGGTTCAAGAACTTGATGGTTGTGAGAAATTAGTTGCTCCTGAATTTGGTGGTGTGGGACCTGAGGTTTCTGTACCTCCTGCCTGACTGTAGCAGCAAGGAGAAGGCATGGCCCAATGGTGAGGATCCTTGGCAAGGACCTGCCATAGCAAAGGGGTTCTTCTCAATGGCCTTCTCCCAATGTCTGAAGAGCTGCAGCCTGAATCACAGTGTGGCTTCCTTCCATCTCGTGTTGGAGTGAATGTGATCTTTGTTGTATGTTTAATTTGAGGGGAAAAGCAGCAAGCAGTTCCTACCACAGTAGATTGGTTTTCTTGGCCTCGTGAACCCATTGACTCTGCCAACTGAGAGAAACTATGGAACATCTTTCTCAAGTTTGTCTCTCTATGTCTGCTGTATGTTGACTTGTAAGCTATGATTTTAATTCAATCGGGGTAGAGCACTGTTGTATCGTTGCTCCTACATTGATCAGTCTGAAGAAGGGTCTCGACCCGAAATGTCGCCCATTCCTTCTCCCCAGAGATGCTGCCTGACCCGCTGAGTTACTCCAGCATTTTGTGTCCACCATTGCTCCTAGTCCGTTGTCCTCATTGCATCTCGTCTCCAATAAGCTTCCCATTGGAGTGGAGTTACTCCATGAAACAAATGGGAAATGTCCAACCTTCACTTTGCTCCAGAACCAAAGTCATGCCAAACTCTTGGAGAATTTTGTGTATGATTTATGTATACTATGTGTTTGTGTATGTGCCTGTGATGCTGCTCCAACAAGGTTTTCATTGTAGCTGTGCCTCACCATACTTGATCAAATGACAATACACTTGAACTTGATGGGCGATGAATGGAAACGGATAAGTATAACGGAGAAGAAACTCACGTAGAGAGGTGTGAGTGATAGAAATGCAAAAGGTGAACAAAAGAAGAAGAACCGGGTGGAATGGTGGGAGCGGTAAAGGAAGATGGAGGGAGTAAGTTACCTGAAATTGGAAATTTGAGCATACACACCATGGGGTTGCAGGCTACCCATATGGAATATGATGTGTTGTTCTTTCATTTTGTGTTTTGGAATCAGAGATGAGGGTGCTCTGATCTGACCCATGGTAAAAGAGTTTGATGTGACACAATGGCCAGTTGACAATGAAGACTGGCAAGATAAATCAACTTGTTTCACCTCAATGGTAAATAGGTTTGTGTTTAGTTGGAAAGGTGGACTTTGTGAATCTCCTGCAGTATTTGATGCTTCTGCCTGTAGTGGAGAGTTAATCTGTACAGCTCTGCAGATGGGTTGGGCGCATTTTGCGGCATCTGACTAAAGGATTTCCTTGAAGGCTTGTCTTTGTTCAGGAATCTAGTTTGAAATACTTCAGCAGCATTTTTTGTGCACTACAGTGAACCACAGCAAGAATCAACGTGTGCCTTCAGTTTAATGTGTAGGAAGGAACTGCAGATGCTGGTTTAAACCATACATAGACATAAAATGCTGGAGTAACTCACCGGGATAGGCAGCATCTTTGGCGAGAAGAAATGGGTGACGTTTCGGGTCGAGACCCTTCTTGAGTTTCGGGTCTCGACCTGAAACGTCACCCATTCCTTCTCTCCAGAAATGCTTCCTGTCCCGCTGAGTTACTCCAGCATTTTGTGTCTATCTTCTGTGACTTCAATTTAGTTTAGAGATAGTGTGCGAAACAGGCCTTTCGGCCCACCGAGTTTGAGCCGACCAGCGATCACCCCGCACGCTAACACTATCCTACACACACCAGGGACAATTTACAATGTTACTGAAGCCGATCAACCTACAAACCTGTACAGCTTTGGAATGTGGACAGAAACCGGAGCACCCGGAGAAAACCTACGCAGGTCACGTGAGAATGTGCAAACTCCGTAAAGACAGCAGGATCGAACCCGGGTCCCTGATTGCTGTAAACATGCAATACTGCTGCGCCACCAGATTTGTGTGATTCAGTATTTTATTGATTCAAAAGGTGCTTTACAATTTCCAACCTACATAAATACTTGCATTTATTCAGTGGGTTTGTTAACTTCAAAATGTCACAATCTCCCAAGATGCTTCTCAGGAGTAGTGACATAAAACTCCAATAATCTGGTGATTTTGTTCATTATTGGATGCTATTATAGGATGTAATTCCAATATCTAACATAATTTTACTTTAATTTTATTTTCAGTTGTTATACAGTAGTAGAATAAAATTTCCATTAAGTTTAAATGAAGTGGGGCCCCCGGTGAGTTTCAAGGGAACGCAGGATATAGAAACAGGTGAGTTTCAAGGGACCCTGGTTTGTTAAAAGGAGCATGGGAATGGGCCCTTGGTGAAGCAGATGTCAAACCATCAGAATTTCTGAACAACTGGATAATGAATTACTGGAGTTTTACTGTACTTTGAAATTGGAAGTAAGGTGGGAGTATTTACTGCAGGGGTAACAAAAGCATATCCAAAGAGAATCCGAGAGTGAGGCAGTGAGTTTAAAGGGAGGAACACAAGCCTCTGATCTGGGCAGCTAAAGGTATGGAAGGGTAAAGTAAATGGGGGATGCAGTAAATGGGGGATGTAGGGGTGAGGCTTTGTGGTGAGGGGTGAGGTGAGACTGGGAGAATGTTATGAGATGGAGAGTCCATAGAAGGATTGGAAGAGAATTGCAGAAGTGGAGGGGCAATGGTCAGCTTGGATTATGTTTGTTCAAGATTCACGGAGACATAACGCATGCAAACAGTCCCTTCAGTCTGTGTAGGAAGGAAGTGCGGATGCTGGTTTACACCGAAGATGGACAAAAATGTGGAGTAACTCAGCGGGTCAACATCTCTGGAGAAAAGGAATAGGTGACATTTCAGGTCGAGACCCTTCTTTCGACTGAGAGTCGGGGAGAGGGAAACTAGAAGTATGAAAAGGTACTAAAAACAAATGAATGAAAAGTATGAAAAGAACAAATCGCAGCCAGCAATAATGATCAAGGAAAAGTGGAGCCCACAATGGTCCATTGTTGGCTGTGGCGAAGGTGATAATGAGTGGATACAAACCGTGATACTAAGCAGGACGGTGGTGAAACTAGTAGGACCACTAGGGTGGGGGAGGGACGGAGAGAGGGAATGCAAGGGTTACTTGAAATGAGAGAAATCAAATTGTAAGCTGTCCAAGCGAAATATGAGGTGCTGTTCCTCCAATTTGCATTTGGTCTCACCCTGACAGTGGAAGGCCCATGACGGAAAGGTCAGTATGGGAATATTCAGTCTGTTGAGTTTGGTCTGACCATCGACCAACCACTTATTCTCCCCACACTCTCATCAACTTTGCCCCAGATTTCACCACTCACATACACACAAGGACCAATTAATCCATCAACTTATATATCTTTGGGATGTTGGAGGAGACTGGAGCACCCAGACGGAGCAAACCCATATGGTCATAGAGAGAGTGTGCAGACTCCACACAGACAGCACCTAAATCCAGGTTTCTGTGGCAGCAGCTGCGCTGGCTGTGTCGCTACAAGAAGTTGCAAAGATCGGCACTTTTTTAATCGTTGCCCTAAATCTACCAATTGAAGGCATTCGTGTGATGCAAGTCATGTAGTCACTCTTCAACATTTCCTCTAATTAAATCTGGTAACCTTATCCTCTCTAGGCTAGTTTCAACTTGATTCCTATTGGAAAGGAAATTTTTCCTTATCTTGATCGTTGCTCTGAAGTTCACAAAACATAGTGAAGTGATTGACCGCTGCTGTCTGAGAGTTTATTCCATTTCTAATTGTTCCCCAGGGTCCTGCTGGAATTAGGTGCAAGTTCAGTGCTCAAGCTGCAAACATATTTCTTGCAGAAGGCAGGAACAGCACAGATTCTGTTGTTCTAGAATGGAATGTAAGCACACTGCCTCCGTAATATGTCACAAGATGTTGTCTACTTTGGGACAGGGACAAATATTTGTTTTCTTGTTAAGATGCGCCATTCATCCCCATACTTTCTGCACTTCTCCCTCCTAAAAGAAGCAGCTGGTCTCATAGGTCACATGGTTCTGTGGGCAATGAACCCCTCTGGCTCCATATTTCTTCTCAGAATTGTATATGTCTGGCCTACCGGAAATGTCCCGCAACCTTACCTGAAACAACACATTCCCCAACCAAAGAGGCTAACGTGCTGTTAGCTACAGCTATTAGTTCATTTCGACTCATGCTATCACATCCATTCCCTTTGTTTTGCAAATTCGTCGTTCCAATGGAAAACAAACTAGTATTTCCTCCTTTACTCACTTCTTACAAAGATTTTCTGATCTGAAACATCAACTGTTTCTTTTTCCTGCTGAGTTTATCCAGTATGTTTTGTGTTTATTTGAGGAACACCCAATGATCCCCAAAGGGACATGTTTCTTCTCAGACTGGTCCTGTTTCTAGCTCACTCCTGCCGTAAACTTAAACTCAATCCAGAACTCTTCTGCCTCTATCATAAGTAGCATCTACTTCTTTTGAGCTCAGCAAAGCCTCAAGAGTTTAACATGTGTTTCCCTGACCACGCCTTTTCCCATCTCTCTTGTCCTGCAGACTCACCGATATCTGTACTATTAACCCTTCTGGTGTCCAGCCCAACATTTAGTGCAAGGTAAAGTCCGATTAAGTCCAATTAAAGATAGTTTTATCCCCCTCCACTCAGATAGAACAAGGACATGTTATTCTTGTGCTCGCATTTCACCCCACCAGCCTCTACATCCAACGTATCATACTCCCAACATTTCCGTCACCTCCAATGTGATCCCAACACTAGTCACATCTTCCCATGTCCACCACTTTCCATTTTCTGCAGAGACTGCTCCCTCTGCAACTCCTTGGTTCACTCATCCCATCCCACCCAAACCACCACCTCCCCAGGTACTTTCCCCTGCACCCACAGGAGATGTAACACCTGTCCCTACACCTCCCTCACCTCCATCAGGGGGCCCCAGAAGACCTTCCAGGTGAGGCAGGTTCCTGTGCACCTGCTCTAACCAGTGTTTCCAATGTGGCTTCTCGTACATGGGCAAGACTAAGTGTAGACTTGGTGACTGAACACTTGCGCGTGGTCTGCCAAGGCCTACTGGATCTCCTGGTTACTGATCACTATAACTGCCCTTCCCATTCCCACACTGACCTTTCTCTCCTGGGCCTCCTCCTTTACCAGACAGAGGCCACACGTAAACTGGAGAAACCGCTTACAACACAATGGTATGATCTTTGAATACTCCATTTTTGGGTAGTATCTCATTAAACCACACCCCTGCTCTTTCTCCCGCACAACCCCTTCCCTAACAGCAGGCCGGAAACCACGTATAAAAAGAAACGCCGGTTTATCAGATGCCCTTGAATGGAAAACCTCAACTTTGGAGCAGATGTAGCAGAGGCAGCAAAATTGAGAGTAAAGGATGGCATCATTGCAAGAGGCAGATTAGTGTCATTCAGATAAGTGTAGGGGTTGGTTGGTTTCTAGCGGACATCAGTAGATAGGCAGCCCCCTGCGATGGAGACACAAATTAAGAAAAGGGAGAGAAATGTCATAGATAGTCCATATCAAAGATTTCTGCATGGGTGCACAAACCCTCCCCTCACCTGTATCACTTGACCAGGCTTTGCTCTCCTCCCATCTCTCTTCCACTACAATCGGCCTGACGAAGGCACCTAACTCAAGCCTATCCATGTCTTCCAGAGATGCTGCCTGACCCGCTGAGTTACTCCAGCACTATGTGTCTTTATTTGTAAACCAGCATCTGCAATTATTTGTGTCTTGAAATGCAATACATTTGGTTACTGACTGTCACTCGCACTATGAGAGTTACATTCAAAATCCAGTGGCTGATGCCTTACAGCTCCAAAGACCCAAGTTCGATATCTACCTTTGGGCAAACACGTCCTTGGATTTCCCCTGGGTGCTCCTGCCTCCCCCACCCAGAGGCCTGTAGGTTGGTATGTTAATTGGCTACTGTAAATTGCTCCAAGTGTGCAGAAGGGTTGAATGTGATTTGAGTAAATTAGTGCATGATGGTCAGCACAGATTTGGTGGGCAGAAGGATCTCTTTTGGTGCTGCATATTTTTTCCCTGGCTCTAAAATGTGATAATTGGACATCCTTATCTAATGCATTCAATAACTTGATGAGGATAGGGGAAATTGTATCTTGAAGGATTTCAGAGGGTTATTGACAATGAACCCATGAGACATTAGTGTTAGTGACCTAAAGCTTGATGGGTTTTGTAAAAAACATCACTAACACATAGGTGGTATATTGAGTATAGAAGTTGGGAGGTTAAGTTGCAGTTGTATAAGACGTTGGTGAGCCTGCATTTAGAGTATTCTGGGCACCATGTTATAGGAAAGATATGGTTAAGCTTGAAAGGGTTCAGAGAAGGTTTACGAGGATGTTGCCAGGACTAGAGGGTCTGAGCTATAGGGAGAGGTTGAGTGGACTGGGTCTCTAATCCTTGAAGTGCAGGAGGGTGAGGAGTGATCTTATAGAGGTGTATAAGATCATGAGAGGAATAGATCGGGTAAATGCATAGAATCTCTAGACCAGAGTAGGGGAATTGAGGACCAGAGGACATAGGCTCAAGGTAGAGGGGAAAAGATTTAATAGGAATCTGAGAGGTAACTTTTTCACACAAAGGGTGGTGGGTGAATGGAACAAGATGCCAGAGGAGGTAGTTGAGGCTGGGACTATCCCAACGTTTAAAAAACAGTTAGACGGGTACATGGATAGGACAAGTTTGGAGGGTATGGACCAAACGCAGGCAGGTGGGACGAGTGTAGCGAGGAGATGTTGGGCAAGTTTGGCCAAAGGGCCTGTTTCCACACTATCACTCTATGACTAACATGGAGCCGGAGAAAGGGAATTCCTGCTCAGAGGTAAGCAGGAAGTGTTAAAACTCAAAGTCATCCTTACTAGACTCTGTATAACGTTCTGTTTTTGAGAGGTAGGGCTCTCAGAACCAACAGTGGAAGATATTATTGAAGGAAATAAGTAGTATGGAAGAGAATGAGATCTTGACAAAGTGGAACCTGACCCTAACCAAACACCATTGAACAATTGGTGAGTTTTAATCTTCTCCAAATTATCACAGGCCTTTCATATTCCTCACTTCAATTTGTGAATTCAACAGATAGTAAAACCATTGTGAATGGTACCATTGTATGTTGCCATGGCCAAATCTGTCCCAGGTGTGATCAGCCGGAGTGATTTTTAATCATAATGGATGTAATAAATACAATCAGCACAAATTTTTCTGCTGCGTTCATTGTGGCATCAGTTCAATACATTCGCTTGCAATGTGTCAATGCCACTTGGCCAGCATATTGATGCAGCATTGGTGTTGCTGCCTTACAACACCAGAGACCTGGGTTTGATGATGATTATAGGTGTTTGTACGGAGTTTGTACGTTCTTCCTGTGACCACCTGGATTTTCTCCATGGAGTCTTTGAGATGCTATTTTGCAGGAACCAACCTCCTGACTGTGGTCTTTCCCACACAGACTTTGATGGCTCACCCTATTCTGCTGCACCCAAGAATATGCCAGTTACTAGCAATCACTTACAGACATTCCTTTACACTGGACGAACAGCAGGCTTCGGGCAACCAAAGTGAATCTTTCACCTAACTGATGATATTCCACCACTAGGGAATGTTTGTTCCAGTCCCTGGGTACAACCAGTAGATCAGAGTCCTCTGCCATGCAGATGCTTGGGATAAACCTTGATAAGGATCTTTTGCCAGACTTCCTTGGCAAATATATCGTCTGTAAGGATGTGGACGATTGTCTCACTAGTTGTTTGAAAGGATCAGGTAGGAATTTGAACAATGTTGTGCACCTAGGGCTTTTAATCTGTAAGTCTATGATGCCTCAGGTAGTCAGATGGTGTCAGATTTTGTTCATTATTCATGCTATTATAGGATGTAATTCCAATATCTAACATAATTTTACTTTAATTTTATTTTCAGTTGTTATACGGTAGTAGAATAAAATTTCCATTAAGTTTAAATGAAGTGGGGCCCCCGGTGAGTTTCAAGGGAACGCAGGATATAGAAACAGGTGAGTTTCAAGGGACCCTGGTTTGTTAAAAGGAGCATGGGAATGGGTCCTTGGTGAAGCAGATGTCAAACCATCAGAATTTTTGAACAACTGGATAATGGATTACTGGAGTTTTACTGCACTTTGAAATTGGAAGTGAGGTGGGAGTATTTACTGCAGGGGTAACAAAAGCTTATCCAAAGAGAATCTGAGAGTGAGGCAGTGAGTTTATGGTCCATTGTTGGATGTGGAGAAGGTGATAATGAGTGGATACAAACCGTGATACTAAGCAGGACGGTGGTGAAACTAGTAGGACCACTAGGGTGGGGGAGGGACGGAGAGAGGGAATGCAAGGGTTACTTGAACTCTCTCTCCCCGCTGCCCCGGGCCCCGCACTCTCTTCTCCCCGCTGCCCCGGGGCCCCGCACTCCTTCTCCCCCGCTGCCCCGGGCCCCGCATCCTTCTCCCCGCTGCCCCGGGCACCGCACTCTCTCTCCCCGCTGCCCCGGGCCCCGCCCTCTCTCTCCCCTCTCTCTCCCCGCTGCCCCCGGGCCCCGCACACCTCTTCTCCCCGCGCCCCGGGCTCCCCGCACTCTCTCCTCCCCGCTGCCCCGGGCCCCCGCACTCTCTCTCCCCCGCTGCCCCGGGCCCGCACACTCTCTCCCCCCCCCCCGGGCCCCCGCACTCTCCTCTCCCCCGCTGCCCCGGGCCCCGCACTCTCTCTCCCCGGGCCCCGCACTCTCTCTCCCCGCTGCCCCGCCCCCCGCCCTCTCTCCCCCCGGCCCCCACCCCTCTCTCTCCCCGCTGCCCCGGGCCCCGCACTCCTTCTCCCCGCTGCCCCGGGCCCCGCACTCTTTCTCCCCGCTGCCCCGGGCCCCGCACTCTTCTCCCCGCTGCCCCGGGGGGGTGCCCCGCAATCAAATTGTAAGCTGTCCAAGCGAAATATGAGGTGCTGTTCCTCCAATTTGCATTTGGTCTCACCCTGACAGTGGAAGGCCCATGACAGAAAGGTCAGTATGGGAATGTTCAGTCTGTTGAGTTTGGCCTGACCATCGACCAGCCACTTATTCTCCCCACACTCTCATCAACATTGCCCCAGATTTCACCACTCACATACACACAAGGGCCAATTAACCCATCAACTTATATTTCTTTGGGATGTGAGAGGAGACTGGAGCACCCGGACGGAGCAAACCCATACGGTCATAGAGAGAGTGTGCAGACTCCACACAGACAGCACCCAAATCCAGGTTTCTGTGGCAGCAGCTGTGCTGGCTGTGTCACTACAAGAAGTTGCAAAGATCGGCACTTTTTTAATTGTTGCCCTAAATCTACCAATTGAAGGCATTCGTGTGATGCAAGTCATGTAGTCACTCTTCAACATTTCCTCTAATTAAATCTGGTAACCTTATCCTCTCTAGGCTAGTTTCAACTTGATTCCTACGGATGGCACGGACTTAGTCTATGATGCCTCAGGAAGTCAGATGGTATCAGATAGAAGCATTGCAACTGTATAATGCAGGCTAGTAGATCGCTGTCTTTTTCTCCCCATTATTTGTTCAGAAAGCAGTATTAATCATTTGTATCACTACATGTGCAGGAAGGAACTGCAGATGTTGGTTTACACCGAAGAGAGACACAAAATGCTGGAATAAAACAGTTGAGTCGGAGCCAAAAATCTCTGTGTATTGTGTATTTTTAGGATGTTCCTTTACATTGTAGGATACTTACAGCTGGTTAATGTTAACCTATGTCACTTGCAGAAAAGCAGTAGGGGTATCGACTTCATGAGAGTTTGCTTGTTTTAACACCAAATTCTTCCCACAGATAAAATGAGGGCCTTCTATAAACCACTTCTTAACATGCTTTAATGTGTGTGTTTTTGTTCCCCTTCTGACACCTAAGTGTCAATAAAAGCGACCTACAAAGAAAAATTGCTTTGAAGCTTCCTGTACTTTATGGACTATGCACGTGTCTTGTTTTGAATGTGAGGATGCTGGCAAATTAATTGCAAGTTGTGATCATTGAAACATCACCAGGGGACAGGAAAGATTTTCTCTTCTCCAACCCCCCCTCCCCCTCCCTCACCAGTTGTCACTCACATGGGGAAAGAAAAACATGTAATACTCCAAAAATTTCAGCTATGAAAACTAGACTAATTCTAATAAATATTTTTCAATGGTTTGAAAAATCTAGGAATACTCTAGGAGTATAGCAAGAACCAGTTGTTGAATTTGGATGATCCGTTATGATAGTATTGTGAGTAGAGTGGGATCAAAAGGTTGATTAGTCCACTTGTGCTATTTTTCTCTTACATATATATTAATTACACAAAAGTTCTGATAATCAACTAATCAGAAGTCCTTGTGGTTCGACAGCTGGCAATGTTTGCCATGCTCCCTGTCCATTCACCCACATGGGCGAGTTCTTCCTTGAAACTTGCTGCGTTCGCTAGAACATAAAATATGTATTGTGTGTAACATCCAATAGTCGGCACCACCAAATTTCTGATAATGTCGGATTAATTTAGTTTACTGCATGAGGCGATTATGGGCTCAATACTCTACTGTGTGGACTGGAGGTGAATGGCCTTCAGTGCAAGATTGGGTAATGCAGGTGCATCAGCGCTACCTGTGCACAGATGGGACCCTGAGAAAGAGGTACACAACCCAAGCAAGCTGATCACTCTGGAACAAATGGGAACATGAGGACCCTTTGATTTTAATTGTTTTCTTTGCAGCAAAGATGAAGAATGTGGGACTAGAGTATAATAGAAGTGGAGGAGTATTCTCACAACATGGCAGCCTCCTTTAACCCTCCAATCTAAGACCTTGTCTTTGGTATTCATTATTTGATCTTTGAATTTTTGTTAATGAATATTTCCGACTCTTCAAGTGTTGACACAATGTTTGTTTCACCCTATTCACTTCCCACAGAAGGAAACTATTATCATTGGCAAAGACTGAGAAAAGGAGACATTACAAGCTGAGCTTTGAGATAATGAGGGGAACGTGATTGTTCGTGCAAAGCTGGGTTGAAATCTGGGAAATCTTATCCACCAAACACTGACATATATGACCAATCCAAAATTCCCAAACTGAAACTGCCCACCTTGCCTTTTAAAAGAGGATGTGGCTTCAGGTCAGATGGATTGAGTTGAGAAGTGTCTCAGCAATGGTCTGATTGAGTAGTGGATCCCTCTGGGCAATTCTAGGAGGGAATTTGTGTTCTGTGTTTGTGCATCCATGCTGTTATAATCACCCCCTTCATTCAGAATGGGGTTGCCAATTCTGGATATTTTACAGGGAATGTAATCATTTAACAGCCCTGGGTCCTATAATTGGTGTACATCTGTCCATTTGCCCGAGGCAAATATAGGCATAGAGAGCAGGGGAACCGATGCTTTTGTCCACTAAGTCTGTGCTATCCATCAACCACCCATTTTACCCTAATCTGAATTTTCCCACGTTCCATTCAATTCTACCCACACACTGGGGGGGAGTTTACCTCAGCCATTTAACCTCCAAACCCACACATCTTTGGGATGTGGGAGGAAACTGGAGCATCCAGAGGAATCATATGTGATCACAGGGAGAATGCACAAACTTCACATGGACAGCGCTGGAAGTAAGGATCAAACCCGGGTCTCTGGCTGGGGGGATCCACTCGACTAGCTCTACCATTCTTCTTCTTTCCACTGCGAAATTTGCACACCATTTCTCTTCTCTGCAAACAAACTTCAGTTTGGTTCCACATTAAACTGCTCTTTTTTCCAGTTAAAACAATGGTTTTACAACTAATAATAGCCAAAAGAAAAAAATTAAGGAGATACTTTTACTTCAGTATCTCTATGATTGTCCCAATTTCTAGGAACTGAGGTTTAATTTTACTTCGGAGTCACGTGAGTGACTACGTGAAGAACCCCGCCAGGACGCATGCGTGTCATATCGCTACACGCATTGCGAAACGTCAGACGCGGTAGAAGGACGTTCCCCCGCGGCGGCAGTTTAAAAGCAGCTAATTTCAGGTAAGGGTTTACTCTGCGGTCTTTTTTGTTCCCATTTCCAACTACAGGTAGGAAAATGGAGAAAACAAAGAAGACAAGGGCTGCGACAAAGCTGGTGAGGGAGGACCGCGGAGTAGCGGGAAGCCAACAACAGAAGCTAACGGCACTTGGATCACCCGTAGTGGGATCAGCTGTGCCTGATGTCGCCTCCGCACCGACCAAATTCACGCAGCTGGGCGGCAAGGCTAGACACAAAACTAACAAGGTCGTGGACTCAGAGGAGTCCGACTTTAAACCACCGCGGGCGGCCAGCGACCGAGAGCGCTGGACCCGAATGCAGCGGTGTGTGGAGCATTTGCTCCAACGTGACAGACTCCGGGATATGGAGTTGGGTCACTGTGGGCCCTATGGTAAACCCACAGCAGTACCTTTTCAAGGGCTGCACAGTGCTTCTACCTCATCGGAGGGGAGCACTGCGGGTCAGTGCTGGGCTGACCTGGAAGAGGGGGCCGCAGAAGAAAAGACAAGTGTGCATGGGGTGCAGGAAAAAGAGAACTTACTGGACATGGTGGCCAATTTTATACAGCCGGAACAGACTGGACATAATCTGGAGCCAAAGCTTGCTGCCAGTATAGACTACATGTGTTTAAACCAGTTACAAGAGCAGGTGTACGGGACACCACAGGAAGACACCTGGCACCGGGCAATTGCATATCTCTGAACGTTCCAATAGTTAACAACTGTATATGGAAACACATTGGAACAGGAGCCAGGCGTATCGATGTAAAATTGCAAAAAGTACTGACCGCAGGGATAACAGCATTTGCCCGTACAGTGGACGACAGGGAAATGTCCCAGGATCAACAAGATGCACTGGCACTCTTCTGCAACACCCAGCATTAAATAAATAACATCAGGAAAAGTGCCATTCAACCCACACTGAACCCAAAATTCGCGGGACTGTGCAAACCTGGGACCACGAAACCACCTATACTCTTGTTCGGAGGCAACCTATCGAAGCAGGTAAAAGAGCTCGATGAGGAAGCCAAAACCTTGGGGTTAATAAAAGGAACACCAACAAAAACCCACTACAGCCAAAGACAGCATCCCTACGCACCCGCCAGCAGAACTGGTGAAAGCTCGAAGGCACGGTATTTCAAACATGAGTCTTTTTTAGGCCATGACCCAGGCCGGCCTTCTTGGAAGATGCAGGGAACCCCAATGCCAACCAAACCGAAAAACCAGGCACCAGCGCAACAACAACAGCAGAAAAACTACAAAAAGAAGTAAACCTGCCACTGGTAACAATGGAGGTAGGTGGGTCTGGTTCCATAAGAAATATGGAGAGCATGGAGGTTGGGGGGAGACTACACTGGTTTTTGAATGCATGGAGCATATTAACAACCGATACTTACATCTTAAGCAGTATCCAAGGATATACAATATAGTTTATACACAAGTACAGTTCTCCAGTTCAACATATACCGAACCGAGTGTTCATGCTCTCTGATAAAGAAAAATCAGAGGCACAAGCTGAACTGGAGCGGCTCTACATAAAAGGTGTAATTGAGATAACACAACACGAACCATTAGAATTTGTGTCCAATATTTTTACCAAAATAAAAAAAAAGAAATGGTGGTTGTCGCATCATCATCGATCTAACAAAATTGAATACATTTGTACAACATATTCACTTTAAAATGGAAACCTTTGTTATTGCTAAACAATTAATTTCCAAAGGCTACTTCATGGCCAGCATCGATTTAAAAGATGCTTACTATACAGTGCCTATACGAGGTGACCACAGATGTTACTTAAAATTCAACTGGATGGGACAACTTTGGCAGTATAAAGCACTGCCAAATGGGCTATCATCAGCCCCCAGGCTGTTCACAAAAATTTTAAAACCAGCCCCAGCATTTCTACGGAAACGTAAACACATGGTTATGGCATATTTAGATGACATACTCATTGTGGGCAAAACTTTGGAATTGGCCATACAGACTGTAACAGCCACAAAACAGCTATTTGAAAAACTGGGATTTATCATCCATCCAGTTAAATCTAAACTAACGCCGTCCACCACTATGGATTATTTGGGGTTTACCATTGACTCAGTTCACATGATGGTGACACTACCTAAGGGAAAGGCTAGAGATTTAATAGAGGCTTGCAATAACCTCATTGACATCAGAAAACCATTCATCAGATTGGTAGCAAAAGTAATTGGTAAAATAGTGGCTGCTTTCCCAGCCACACAATTTGGACCTCTGCATTACCAAAACTTACAGAGAGCAAAAATACAAGCGCTCAAAATTAATGCAGGTCACTTTGACAGACCTATGAGACTACCAATCCAAGCCAAAACAGAACTAATATGGTGGATAGACAACATTTGGTTTTGTTCAAACTCAATCATTGTCAGTAACCCTTCCATGGTACTACAATCTTATGCCAGTGCACTTGGGTGGGGAGCCACCAATACCATCACCAGCTGTGGAGGGAGATGGGCTGCACAGGAGGCATATTTCTTACTCACATTGGGCATAAACTACTTGGAAATGTTGGGTGCATTCCATGGCCTAAAGTCATATTGTACTGGGTCATATCACCAGCATGTTCGACTACAAATAGACAATACCACCGTGGTAGCATACATTAACCACATGGGTGGAAACAAATCGATATCATGTGACAATCTGGCTAACTCAATTTGGCAATGGTGCATCCAAAGAGATATTTGGATATCAGCCACTTACCTACCAGGGAGACTAAATTTAGTGGCAGACACCAGGTCACGCAAATTTAATGAAAACACCGAATGGATGTTGAACAAAATAGTATTTGCTGATATTACAGCAAAATATGGAACACCAGATATCGATCTATTCGCATCCAGACTAAACAACCAGATACCAAACTATGTTTCATGGGAACCAGACCCTGGGGCAGCAGCGACAGATGCATTTTCGCTGCATTGGGGGAAATTGTTTATTTACGCATTCCCTCCTTTCTGCCTCATCAGTCGGGTATTAAGGAAAATACAACAAGACTCTGCGTCTGGTATTTTGGTAGTACCCGATTGGCCTACACAACCATGGTTCCCAGTGGTACAAAACATGGTGTTAGAACCATGTATTACCATCCCACATAGACCAGACTTATTGCTACATCCCATAACAGGGGATAGCCACCCATGCCATAAATATTTGAACTTATTAATTTGTAGAGTTTCAAAACACCACTTCTACAACTGGGACTAACAGACCGAACAGCGAACATGATCTCGGCGGCCCAAAGACAATCGACTAAAAAACAGTATCTGGTTTACATCAGGAAGTGGGAAATGTACTGCCATAAAAACAACATCACCAACAGAAACATGAACATCCCGTCTGTTCTGGAATATCTGGGAGGCCTCCACTATGATGAGGGGCTCAGTTACAGTGCCATCAACAGCGCCAGAAGTGCCCTATCGACTTACCTATGGCAAGGGACAGAGCGTTACTCTGTAGGGACTCACCCACTGGTAACAAAGCTCATGAGGGGAATTTTTAATACTAATCCCCCAAAAACCAGGTACTTCCAAATTTTGGATGTAAGCATTGTCCTGAAGACGCTCAGAAACTGGTCACCAGCGTCAGCTCTGACTCTACACAGACTGACTTTAAAAACAGTCATGTTAATGGCATTAGTCATGGCACAGAGGGTACAGTCACTGCATAAACTGGACAACATGACTTCCTCACCTGACAATATTACGTTCCACATCTACAAGCTTGTAAAGCAGAACAGACAGGGATCAGCAGGCCTCAATATACTATTTAGGTCATACCCTACAGATGACCGTCTCTGTATAGTTAGACACCCTGTCATTATACATAGAGAAAACTAAAATCCTAAGAGGCAATGAGAAGGGACTTCTGATCAGCCACAAGCAACCTCACAAAAGAGTGACGGTCCAGACCATCTCAAGATGGCTGAAACAGGTGCTTACACAGGCTGGGGTGGATACTAACATTTTTAAATCTCATTCCACCAGGGCTGCAGCTACATCGGCAGCAATACAATTGGATGTGCCCATGGACCAAGTCCTCGAAGCAGCAGGATGGTCAGGGGAACAAACATTCCAATTATTTTACAATAAACCAGTAATGAAAACTGGAACATTTGCAGAAAAAATGTTAAGTTCTGTAAATTAATTCAAACCCATAAAAGGGTCATAATTTGTGTTAATAAATTTTGTGATTTCAATATCGAATTCGTCCGTATTATGTTAACACTATTCCTCCTACAGTCAAGGCAGACGTGATGCATGGACTCGTTTCCACGGCATGAAATCACAGAACTTTAAAATCTTCACGTAGTCACTCACGTGACTCCGAAGTAAAATAGTAAGATTAAATGAGAACTTACCAGTTTGAAGTTTGATGTGTATTTTATGAGGAGTTACGATGAGGGATTACGTGCCCTCCGCTCCCACCCTTGATCATATACTGAACTGGTATCTCTTCTCTAATCTTACTATGTTTAGTCATTACAGTTGTCTGATTTCACACCGCTGCTTTGAAGAATGACACGCATGCGTCCTGGCGGGGTTCTTCACATAATCCCTCATCGTAACTCCTCATAAAATACAGATCAAACTTCAAACTGGTAAGTTCTCGTTTAATCTTACTATTTTGTAGGATTGGCAGGGCTCTCACTTATCTTTTTTTCCCTGTTGCCAGCCGGGCAACCTCGGCAGGTTTTTAGGTTGCCAAATGACAGTTTAGGTGGTCATTTAAGACGGTTGCATGTTGTGTGCGATAATGTGCTTGGACGAAGTGCATAGTTACCGGTTGGAATCAATGAAGCATTCACATATTATTTCTGCTTCAAATAAAGTCACAAACTAAACATATTCACCTATCAAGACATGACCTATACCACAATGACATGCAGCAAAATTACAGTATAGTATCTCATCTCTTTTTACACGTAGCAATGAATGCAATTTCTATTATTTCTTTCCACTTCCAAACAAAAATCTGGTTGGATTATTCAGCGTATGATCAACCTCGGTGAGATCAAGTGCAGGCTTGGCGATCGCTTCGCACAACACCTCCACTCATTTCGCAATAACCAACCTGATTTCCTGGTGGCTCAGCACTTCAACCCCTCCCCCACTCCCATTCCGAATCCGACCTTTATGTCCTCAGCCTAGTCCATGGCCAGAGTGAGGCCCACCATACATTGGAGAAGCAGCACCTCATATTTCGCTGGGGCAGTTTACACCCCAGCGGTATGAACATTGACCTCCAATTTCAGGTAGTCCCTGCTTTCTCCTCCGCTTCCCAGCTCTCCCTTAGCCCACTGTCTCCGCCTCTTCCCTTCTTCTTCCCCCTCCCCCAACCTCACATCAGTCTGAAGAAGGGTCTCGATCCGAAACGTCGCCTATTTCCTTCGCTCCATAGATGCTGCCTCACCCGCTGAGGACCGGATCGAATACAGATCTCTGGTGTGTGAGGCAGCAAGTCCACCAGCTGTGCCACTATATTTTATTTTCCAACACACAAAAAATTATACGTTGCTAACTTTGGTTGCTAAAAAAAAAAAAAAACTATCCATTTTCGGTCTTAAATCTCTAAGTGGCGCTATGTCCCCCTTTACAGCTACTGCAGAGCTCTCACTTAACTTTTTTTCCCTGTTGCCAGCCGGGCAACCAAGGCAGCTTTTCAAGTTGCCAAATGACAGTTTAGGTAGTCATTTAAGATGGTTTGCATGACGCGTGCGATAATGTGCTCGGACAAAGTGCATAGTTACCAGTCGGAATTATGCTCAATGAGGCATTCACATATTATTTCTGCTTCAAATAAAGTCACAAACTAAACATATTCACCAATCAAGACATGATATATACAACAATGACATGCAGCAAAATTATAATACAGTATCTCAACACTTTTTACACATTGCAATTAATGCAATTTCTATTAGTTCTTTCCACTTCCAAACAAAAATGTGGTTGGATTATTCAGCGTATGATCAACTTGTGTCAATAAATCCTGGACCATGGTCACATAAATGCTTAACCATGCACACTACAGATTGATGCAAGCATGTTTTCTGTGAAGGACCAAAAATTACCATGACATGGCCATAGCATGGGTCGTTATTGTTATTGGCACAGAAACACTCTCGCTTCTCACATAATTTATCCATAACAAAATATATAGGTTGCATGGAAATTTCTAAAGGCATTTTATGATAATAGCTGTTAAAACCGACTATACCCATCTGACAGGTTAAACATTACACTAATTGACAAGAGATGGCCAAAGGACATTACAGCGGCAAATGTTCTTTTGGTAATATGTTTAAAGGTGTCAAAACACCACATTATCAGACATTCAGATTAGATGTACGTGTTGTGAACAGCAATGAAGATACCCAGTTTGTAAGCACCATTTAAAAAAATTTTATTGATAAACGCTGTTTCCATCATTCCCACCAGAATTCACGTTAAAATTTCAACTGAAATATCTCCTGACCAAATTTGTGATGTATATGACCGACTGTAGAAGTAAAACCTGGATAAATCCAACGTATAGTTGTGAATGTTGCTCATTAAATAACTACAGTACTGATACTCCATCTTAAGAGCATTGATTTGCCATTAAAATTAATTCTGTAATAACGTGTCAACGGTAGCAGTGACAATCGAACACTGCGGTTTTAATGTTTCACGTGTTCACAATTGAATTAATCCATCTTTATGGACTAAAACAAATTGGAATTTGGAATTAAAACACATTTGATTGCATTCCGTTATCAAACATAGTCAATGTTCGCTCAATCCTACAGCAATGCTGCATTATATACTAAGTTTAATGATTTATTTTCCTGAGTGTATATATATAGCTGCTATCAATTTTGTCCTTTAAATGCATTCAAAAATAATTGTTACTGATATCAATGCGGTAGATTTCTACAAGCCCACCCAGGCAGCCCACCTACAAAACCAGGTTTCTCACATTGAACTGTTTTGGGAACTGAAAACTATTATCAATTATCATTGAATATCTTCTATGTTTTTCTTAACACTACCATAATTAAGCTATTGGAACACAAGTCTGTATCCAATTATTAATGAATACTAGCTTGGATTTCAATATCTAACTTTCCTATCCTGAAAGATTCTTTAAACATTCATGAAATAGTTTGCATGGTTGGATTTTTGTATGTCAGGTCATTCATAACTCAGGGAGCCCCTGTAGTCAGATATACCTGACAGTTTGTAGACTAATAGGCTACTGTAAATTATTCCCCTTATGGGTGGCTGATGTGAGAATTTGACAATGGTTGTGTTAATGGGCACATCTGTAAGATACTTAATTTGCAAACAAGTAAATGGGGCAAAACATTACTCTGAGGGCTGGCAGAGACTCAGTGGGCCGAATGGCCCTTGTCTGTATCTTGTTCAAAAGATGGACCTTCTGACTGTGCAGCTTCTCATCAAGAAATGCATTGGGAGCTTTAGTCTGAATCATGTGTACAACTCCAAAAATAAAAATGTGTCCAAAAATAAAAATGCTACAATAGAATTGCTTTTAGTGCACAGGAATGAAGAGCATTTGTAATCCTCAGCAACAAATTTATCATCTGATTTGGTTCCTCATGTGTAGAAGTTCCGTAGGTGTCTGTGAACCCACTGATGCCTGCCTTGAGTCCTTTCACTGAACCAAGATCAGAATTATTTTCTAACCTTGCCTTGACCTCACTTCACCTGTGTGGAGTTAGAAAGCTGACAAGATTTATTAAACACCGGGGGAGAAAAAAATGGTAAAGTTCACCATCATTCCCTTTTTGTTGATGTGGTCCTCTGGCCAAAACCAACTAGAAGTGTCCGGGAGGAATTAATGGACATTCTTCAAATTCCTGGGAGCAAAAGGGTGAGTGCAAACTGCAATCCCCAAGGGCAATAGCAGGTTGGAGGTGAAATTTAAACTGTCAATCTTTGCTGTTGATTCTTTCTAATGGAATTTGATCTTGTTTGCCTCCCAGTTACGTGTATTAATGAATTGAATGGATTCTTGCTACTTGTGAATAATGGAATTTTGAAAAGCCCCCAGACATGCAGTGACAACTTGCAGATAATGCAAGAGTCATTGTTGAAACTGTACATCCCTCTGCTTGTTCTGCCTGTACCTTCCTGTACTTGTTCCACAATGTTGTGTTGTTGCGGGTGGGTGGAAGGAAGGGAATGTGGCATGTGGGGAAGTCAAGTCGAGCTTATTGTAACATGAAGAAGTACGGTGAGGTACAGGTGCAATGAAAATCTTGCTTGCAGCAACATCGCAGGCACATAGACAGATAAAATTCTACTAGACAGTGGAAAAAAATAGACACTGTGCAAAAGCAAGACTTTAGTGCAACAATTGGAAAACAAATCCATGGTATTGGATGTGGCAGTGCGTAGTGTTCCGTTGCCAAGGTAGGATTAGGGTTCTGCAGGTCAATATTAAAACCTGTTGACTGTAGAATGTAGCTCTTCCTGAACCAAGTGGTGTGGGATTTCAGACATTTGTACCTCCTGCCCAATGGTGGCAGCAAGAAATGGGGATTGTTTGGAAGGTGAGGTTTCTTGATGGCACCTTCCTAAGGCAGTGTGTCCTGTAGATGCTTTTGCTGGTGAGGAGGACTGTGCCCAAGATGCACCTGGGCTGAGTGAACCGCTCTCTCCCGTCTCCTGCTCTCCTGTGCATTGGAATTGCCATGCATGGTAATAATGCAACAGCTCAAGATCCCTTCTACAATGCATTTGTAGAAGTTTGTTGGAGGTGACATGCTGAATCTCTTTAAACTTCTAATATAGAGTTGTTCTCATTTCCTTGCTGTTCATAAGCGTTTTACAGATCAATGTTGATCATGTCTATAGGCGTTAAAGCTTCCGAGCCTATTGAAACAGGAGTTATTTTCTCACTGCCTGCCACTAGTCTATTACATGGTGTTCCTATTCCAAAATTGTGCAATTATAAAATGTGCTGATAAAATAATTTGCTGAGATTGTCAGACGTTGTGGGCAAGTCTGGTGGGCACATGGACTTTCTATCTGGATCATCAAATGAACATCTGGTTGAGGACTTAAGCAAATTATGGCAACAGGAAAGCCACTATCCTGGAGTCATCGATACACACAACATGGAAACTGGCTCCAGAAGTCTGGTTTCAAAATCTGGTGATTGAAAATAACATGCAGACAGTGGAAATCTGAATTAATAGTTAAAAATGCTGGCAACATTTTTTGTGGATTTGTGGAAAGAGAAACTGGGATAATGTTTCACATCTAGGTCTCTTCACCAGAAATGGAAAAAAGCAAAAATAGTTAGACAAGGTGGCAGTGAATGTGGGGGAGGGCAATGGGAATTCCTTTTGAACGGCTGAAATGAACACTTAATAAATAAATGTAATATTCTCAATTAATAGTCTCATCCACACAATGAAGAGACAAGAAGCCTTTTCTACTGGAATCTGGAGCAAAAACAAACTTGCCAGAGCACCTCAGCAGGTCAAGCAGCATCTGTGGAGGGAAAGATGTCCAGATGCAGGGACAACCATTTGCCTCCACAGATACTGACCCTATGAGTTCTTCCAGCAAGTTTGTTTTCTGCTATGTTCTGTGTAATGTTGTATGCCGTGGCCTATTGAAACATGCCAGGCAGGTCAAACTATAGAAATAAAAGAACGGGAAGCCAAAATGACCAGTTCCTGTATAAACAGAAAGAAAGACCAAGTTATCTAAAGAAGGAACTGCAAATGCTGGAAAATCGAAGGTAGACAAAAATGCTGGAGAATCTCAGCGGGTGAGGCAGCATCTATGGAGCGAAGGAAATAGGCGACGTTTCGGGTCGAGATCCTTCTTCAGACTGATGTGGGGTTGGATGGGGGGGTGGGGGGGGGGGGGAAGAAGAAAGCAGTGTCTGTGTTTTCTAAAGTTATCTAAAGTTGGAGGATTTGACTTGCACCTCTGTTACTTCAGTAAAGAACAATCCCGCAACGAAAGCTGTATTTTACATTGAGGTTACAGGTGTCTTCTGCTTTTTAAAAACTAATCCAATGTTTTGATGCTTTTATTAAGAAAAATGAAAATGTTTGGGGTAACTTCAAATTATGTATTGTGGAAAACCAACAGCTATTTAATTTAATTTATAATTCTTGTGCTCCACTTAGATCAGAAAGGAAGTTTTAATAATGTAGCTTGCAGGTGTCCCTTTGAAAGGTTTTACTAAGCTTTTCATGCTCTCTTAAAGCTTCAAAAGAAACAGCAGAGATCTGTATATCATCCCTGTAAACCAGCCAGTGAATATATACTGATCTCTGCTGTTTTATCAAATGCTTGAAACCTATGACGGCCTTCCACTCATGCCTCATTCTCTGCTCCACCTCAGCCCTAAATATTTTGAATTGCAAAAATTAAAAATGACTAATGTTAAAATTGAAAGCAGCAAATTGCTGTATTAAACTGTAGAAACAAAGAACGGCAGATGCTTTTTTATACCAAATATAGACACAAAGTGCTGGAGGGAGTAACTCAGCAGGTCAGGCAGTCCGGCGTCTGAAAAAGGGTACCAACCCAAAACATCACCTATCCTTTTTCTCAGGAGATACTGCTACCTGACCCGCTGAGTTACTCCAGCACTTTGTGCCTATCTTTGCTGTGTTAACCTGTTCTTCTGTAAGCATTTGTTCAACTAGCTCACAGTAATGCTGTTCACTGCAAATTGTAGATGAAATGTTCCTTTGATATCTCCACCTCATTGACTGAGTGTCAATGTAACAGTCCTTCTCTGAGACAAAAGAATGTTTAAAACCTGCTTTGGATACTGGCCACACGTTGGGTACCACTCCCAGTGCTAAAGGGAGGGGCCACTTGTTGGGTGAGTCACTAAAGTCTGCCTTTGCAGTTGATGCAATTAGATCCCATGGCACTATTTCAAAAAGCAGGGGTGTTCTCCTGCCTTAGGCAACATTTTTTCTCTCAGCAGCATTTTAAAAACTAAAATTAGGTCACCATCTCAATTCATTTGTTGGAAGTTTAGTGCATTCAAATTTGCTGCCCCAAATTAAAACTGTTATACCACTTCAAAAGTAAATTATCTGTTGCTTCAGATTAATTCATTGTCATTTATAGAGCCAGGATTTTGCAATGTGCCTTTTCATGCATTTTCTAATGATTTTACCAAGATAATGGCTTTTTCACAATCAAATGCCTAAATCAGCCTTTTTTTGCCATTTTGCTAAAAGGTCTCAAATTGTACCGTGATTATAATGATGTTTTCTATGTTATTATTAACGTGTTAACATAGTATAACTTACAAGAAAATTTCCACCACCGGGGTAAAACCAGGGGTGCCACAGTCGGTCGTTCATTCGTTCGTGCCGCTGCCCGCTGGTTCAGCCTTCTCCAAGATCTATTTAAGAAAGACCTGCAGATGCTGGAAAAATCAAAGGTAGATAAAAAAATGTTGTAGAAACTCAGCAGGTGAGGCAGCATCTATGGAGAGAAGAAATTGGCGACGTTTCGGGTCAAGACCCTTCTTCAGACTGATGTGGGGGGGGGAGGGGGATGGTAAAAAGAAAGGAAGAGGCGGAGACAGTAGGACTAGAAGGAGAGCTGGGAAGGGTGAGTGGGAAAAGGGAGAAGACAAGGGCTATCTAAAATTAGAGAAGTCAATGTTTATACCGCTGGGGTGTAGACTACCCAAGCTTGCCTCCTCACTACATTTACTGCTGGCTCCAGTCGCAAATCTGAGTTTTCGAGTGATCTCTGCAAGGCAATCATTGATGCTGGAATTCCACTGTGGAAATTGTAACACAAATCTCTCAGTGGTTTTTTGGAGAAATACACAGAGGAACATATACGAAGCGAATCACTATTACGGAAAAATTATGTTGACAGCAGCTTCAACATTGTTGTGCAGAAAATTAGAGATGAAGATATACAAGAAAAATGTGAGAGAGTGATTTTAGCTACAAAGATCGAGAAAAAATATGAAAGATAGCTCAAGTTCTCAAAGGTAGTTGTAATGCACAAGATATCGACATGAATATAGAGTCGGTAGCTTGTTTCGGGTATGCACCAGTGACCTCAGCTGAGGTAGAAATATTTTTTTCACAACTGAAACATATTCTGTCTGACAGCAGTTTTACACCAGATAATCTGAAAAAAATGCTAGTAATTATGAGCAACCAGGCAACTGTATTATTATTTTTAACCATATTTTGGTGGGGGAAATACATGCTTTTTTATGCCTATTTTTTGTCAATAAACGCCTTTTTGTGGCCTTTGTTGTAATTTTATTAGGCCTTTTTGCCTGCCTATTTCAGAATTTTTTTAGCGCCTAAACATCCTGGCTCTAGTCATTTCCAAGAGGGTGAAATGAAATTTATTTTTGCAAAGATGTTCATGGCGTAAGCAATAAGTACAACAATGTATAAACATGTGCAATACAGCAGAATGGTACAAAGATTATCGTGCAATCTGAAGTATTACATAAAAAGTACTGAACTGCAATAACCAAATAAATGAAGATAATTGTCATGTAGAAACATAGAAACATAGAAAATAGGTGCAGGAGTGGGCCATTCGGCCCTTCGAGCTTGCACCGCCATTCAATATGATCATGGCTGATCATCCAACTCAGTATCCAACTGTGTACCGAGATACAGTGAAAATGTTTTGTTCATGTTATCCAATTCAATCAGATAATATTATACACTGATAAAATCAAGCTATGTACAAAATCATGTACAACAGGTAGAGTAAGAGAAAAATACCAGCATGCAGAAAATAGTTTTTAGCATTGTAGCTTTGAGTTCAAGGAAAAAAGTCCAATGTCCGCAATGAGATAGTGTTGGAGGATTAGGACTACACCCTCGTATATGTGTGAACCATTCAGAAGTTTGATAACAGGGGAAGAAGCTGTTCCTGCGTCTGGTGGTATATTTTTCAAGCTATGGTAGAGAGCTTTTGCATTTTTCAGCTTGAAATTGTGCAATCTGGTGCATACTGTAGCGAGTTTTTTAATTAACACTTGAATGCAACATTCATGCTTTAAATTGGATTAGGTATGAATAAGGTTAGGCTAAATTACATTCCTAATTACATTTCACAGTAGAGCCAGGCTCTGATCAACAGGTGCAGCACACGAATGACCTTAGTATATTCATGTATGGAAATCAGATTATAATTCATGCCGTTATGCATAAATATAGAGAAAAAACTCCATAGAAACAATTCAAGAGGAGTCGGACTTCCACCACTGTTCTTACGCCAACCTTACCCTTTGAATATAGAAACAAGACAAAAATAATGCCACATATTCAACCAAGTATATGGTTCAATGAAACTAAGATATATATGTAAAACATATATATGGAAACAGGCCCATCGGCACACCAAGTCCACACCGACCAGCAATCTACCATACACCAGTTCTATCCTACACGCCTGGGACAATTTACAGAAGCCAATTAACCTACAAACCTGCACTTCTTTTGGGAGAAACCGGGATATCCGGAGAAAAACCATGTGGTCATAGGGAGAATGTACAAATTCTGTACAGATGGCACCCATAGTCAGGATCAAATCTGGGTCTGTGGTGCTGTAAGGCAGCAACTCTATTGCTGCGCCACCGTGCCACCCAATTAAATTATTTTTTCTGTAATATATTTATTATGGTATCACATCAATAAAGATGAACACATGATTCTGATTTCTGCCCTTAGTTGGATAACACACATCTCCAGTCATTGTGGGTTACACAGAAAAGCTGGAGAAACTCAGCGGGTGCAGCAGCATCTATGGAGCGAAGGAAATAGGCAACGTTTCGGGCCGAAACACTCCACTCATTGTGTTTTACATCTATATGGCTGGTTTTCAACCTCTTCAGTCTGAAGGTCTCGACCCAAAACATCACCCATTCTTTTTCTCCAGAGATGCTGCCTGTCCCGCTAAGTTATTCCAGCTTTTTGTGTCTATCTTCAGTATAAACCAGCACCTGCAGTTCCTTCCTACACTCTTTGTTAAGCAAAACAGGTCCTATTCTCATAATATTATTCACCTCAACTAAGTATTTTCTTCACCTCTGTTGCTGCAGAGAATACAATCCCAGTTATCAAATCTTTCTTCAAGGTGAAAAAAAAATGTCCGCACTGCCAACATTTTCATAAATTACCCCTAGATCCTCTCCAGAGCAATTGCACCCTTTCTACAATGTGCCATAGTTTTACAGCATGGAAACAGGCCCTTCATCCCAACTTGTCCATGCGGATCATGATGCTCCATCTAAACTTGCCCCATTTATCAGTTTTTGGCCCATATCGCTTTAAACCTTGTGTGTGTCAGTGTGTGTTAGGTTATGTGTGAGAGTGTGTGTCAGTGAAGCGGTGACAACACCCGGAGTGAGCGGAAATTGGGAGACTTGGCAACGTCCGGGAGTGTTTCCCTCCCCTCCCCTCCCCCCCCCCCCCCTCTTCTCTTCCCCCCCCCCCCCCCCCCCCCCCCCTGGGAATGCGGGCCGGCCCAGGTGCTCTGTGTCCAGCTGGGGTCCAGGCGAGGTGAGGGTCAGTGACCCGGGGGTCGGGCATCGGAGCGGAGCCTTACCCCGAGATTCATCCCCGCGGCTTCGGAGGTGGCACCGATGCCGGTCCACTCCTGGATCTGGCTGGGGTAAAAACTTCATGGGGTGTGGACAGAGCGGCCAACGGACACAGAACCGCTGGAGGTGAGGGTGGGAGGTGTGAACGGTGCCTCAGGGGTCGTTGCTGGGAATACCGCCGTGTCTCACCTATCACACCATCTGCACGGGAATGTGTAATTTAGTTTAGACACTAAACTTTTTTTTCTCCCCAAATCGTCCTGCAATTGGACCTCTTCGCGGGCCGGACGCGGCCCCGCGGGCCGGTAGTTTGACACCCCTGCTTTAAACCAATGCCCTCTAGTTCTTGAATCACATATCCCGGGAAAAAGACTATGCATTCACCTTATATATTCCCCTCATGGTTTTTACTCACCTCTAAAACAATTTTTGCTTCATTTTGAATTTCCAGCACCTGCAGATTTTGGTTCCATGAATGCCAAATGGAATCATTATCATTGCAGTTACATTGCCATTTTAAATAGTGTGTGATGGGCTTAAGCCAATCAAATTGTTCTTTCTTTACGGGAAACCCGCCGACCGAAAACTATTCTCATTGGTGAGTGTGAAGGAGATCTGGAAGCCTTGGGCGAATTGAATGGTTCGTGACTTTATTTATTTATTTTATTTTTTTAGCGTGAGAGCCGCGTGAAATGCGTGATTCTCACGCTCAATGTGTGAGAGTTGCAGCCCTGGAAATATATATTTTGCAAAAGATGCTTCAGCATCTGCTGGCATTCGGGAGTTGATGCCCCAATGTTAAGACCGTGTATTGTTCAGTATTAAGATGTGAAGCAGCATTACCAGAGCCTTTAATGAAAAGGTTGTTTCACTGGAATTCAGGTAGCACTTATCTTCATCGCAATCTCAACGCTGTCCATTCCAGTCACACAGTCCTGCATCAGAGGTATTTCACAGTCTTGCGGTTTCCAGCCCAAGTTTACTGCTTTTTAACCTTAAATTTTAGACTGGGTCACTGGCAGGCAATTTTGCCTGAGTTAAATGGTTGAGGGTCAGGGCCTCATTGATGTGTGTAAGGACCGTAGGCATTGCCATTGGAATTCCTGGCTGTCATTTGTATCCCCCTGTGTCAGGGAGAATGGCCGAAGCTCAGTGAAGAGCTGGCAGTTTCAGGGCCCAGTGCTCATTCGCTGCAGGGTTCCCTCCATGGGCTCTGCAACGTGCAAATTAACATGGTAGATTCTGGGGCAATTTGTGAGAATGTGGGGAGAATAAAAAAGGATTAATGTTTGATTAGTATAAATGGTTGGGACGGACTTAGTGGGCCAAAGGTCACGTTTCTGTGCTGCATCCTTTATAACCTTAAATTTGCCTTTAGCTTTTGGGGACAGTATCCCCAGTTACCCTGAAGTACCCCGGAACATGGTACTCAGACCTACTTCTGGCTGCCTCTCGTGCCCCTGCACTTTGTGTGATGACCCGGTATTCCCAAAGGAAATGAATACAATGCCCATAAGCTGGAAAGCACTGTTGCGTACAGTGGTGAAAAGTTGTGGGTGGAATACAAATGGAAAGGCTGCTTCTGCACTCTAAACCCCTCTATGAATGGCATACAGTGAGTTGTATCTTGCTGAACGTGAACCTTTTTCAGCAGGTTGCTCCTGGTGATGTGTGAAATGGAGACTGTGTCTGGGGCTGTGTCTGGGGCTGTGTAAGGGGATCTCATTGTCAGTGCTGCACAGACAGAGTTTTGATAAACTGCCCCATCGGTGGGAAGCAGGGCGTCAATCCTGGCTTTGTCCATCTGCATACTTCCTGCTCACTCTTAAGTGGCAGCTTTCAAACTGCAGCTCACTGACCTCTGATTTTCATTCATTCTTACACTTGAAGAACTAGCTTCTGTCAGTCTTTAATTCTTCTACAATTTGTGTAAAGATCTTCTCTAGGATCTTGGACGGTGTCCTAAATGGGAGGGTGAAGGCTGTCTTTGATCACTTTGTATTTACTCTCTACTCTTAATCCCATCTACTCTCTACTCTTACACCATATCCTGTGGTTGCCTTGGGCATAGATATCAACCACTTTGTTAACAACTCCACTTGGGACAATCTCAACCGATCATGGAATTGGAGTGATGCAACATAGGAACAGGCCCTTTGGCTGACTGAGTGCACGCCGACCATTAACTGCCAATTCCCACTAATCCTTCCAATAGTCACTTTTCTTGTCCTCCCCACTTTACCTAAACTACCCCCAGATTCTACTATTCACCTACACACCAGGGGCAATTTACAGTGGCCAATGAACCCACTGACCCACATGCCTCTGTGATGTGGGAGGAAACCGGAAACCAATCAGTTGTTGGGAGAATGTGCAGACACTGTGCAGACAATGGCAGAGGTCAGGATTGAACCTGGGTCTCTAGAGTTGTGCAGCAGCGGCTCCAGCTGTTGCACCAAAGATCTGTCTACCATTGGCCAAAATGTTCCAGGATATGCCAAGATTATAACTGGCTTTATTGCTCTTCAGCCCAGCTCCCCTCTCATTTGTACCTTCACCCCATAAAATTGAGAAGATCATACTTCCTGCATGATAATAACCAGAGATTTTACTTCGGAGTCACGTGAGTGATTCCGTGAAGAACCCAGCAGGTACTGCGCATGCGGCATTATCGCACAGCTGTGCAACGCGGCCAGCGGGAGTCGGGCGCTCCCGCATCCAAGGAACGAGAGGTAAGTACTTACCTTAATCGGGCCTTGTGGTTTTTGCTCCAGGGGGAGCAAAGTAGAGAGGCATGGTGAGCGGCCCCCGTTTCGACTCCAGCGTGGAGCCGACAGTGGACGGGGAAAAAGCGCTACCCGGACCGCAAACGCTGCGGACCGCTGCAAGGAGCTGCGCTATACCGGTCCGCTGAACAGCTGTTTGGTAACAGCAGCAGACCGGCGGGGAATTTAAAAACCCGACCGGCAGCCCTGCAGACTCCTGACTAGGAGTATCACCGCCCGGGAACCGCCACAATGCTGCCTGGAAAACGGCAGGCAGCCTCTACATGCAGGTAAGAGAAAAATCTTCCCAATTTACAGGTTCTACAGGAGCCAACTTCCTCCAAAACTGGAACAGGTTGGAGAAGGCAAAAATAAGTATGTCTGTCTCCCCAAGCCAGAGGAGGTCATGGAGTTCACCTCCAGGAGAAAAGGGGCACTGGCTGAATGCCAAGGGAGCTGACTCCTACCCCAGTGCTATTGCACTAGCCATCTCCCTTGTCAAGGGATTGATGCAACAGCGGAGTTTGAGCTATGCCTCCTCCAATTTAGCACACCCTTTTGCTCCCTCTTTTGAGGCTAGCTAAGGAGGCCAGGGCTGGGCTGGCTTAAACGCTGGGCAGGCGGACGAGAACAGCAGTATGCCAGGGGAGCAGGATCAGGAAGAGCTACTGGGTGTCGTGGGCCACTACATGGCTCCTCCACGCGACCATCTTCCCAACAAAAGTCCTGCAGGAGCAGGCCTTTCCAGAGGCAAATCCGCAGGCAGCTGGGTCAGCAGACTCGCAGACAAGCAGCGAATTCTACAGAAGGGTCAAGATGTTACCGCCTTTGCTCGCCTTTTCCACGGATTATACTCTCCCAGGATGAGACTATCCCATTGCACTACCAGGGTGCTGACGCCTAAGATGTTCCCAAATTTGGGATACTCGACTGAACAATGGTGCATATAGACCTGCCCGCAACCCCAAATATATGGGGCTATGCAAACCGCTGCTGCGGGAAGAGAGGCAGATAAACCTGTGCGCCTCATGAAGGCAGGCCATGGAACGAGCAGGACATCGCATCCAACACCCAGCTGGCAGCACCCCTCGGCATCCACCAGTGAATCAAACAAGGACTGGTGAAAGCCTGGCGACCGCTTCACTTTACCCCCAAAGTTCTTTTTAGACGGGGCCCAGAGCGGAGCCGTGGGAAGATGCGCCGCCCCACCGACAGCACCAGCATACCAGCAAACTACGCCTTCATGAAAAAAAAAAAAAAAAACAACAAACATGGAGGTAGGTAGTCTGGTTCCTCCCGTTTACACTAAACAAGGGTGTTCTACTAACTGCGTGGGGGGGCATTTACACTTGTGGATAAAGCATGGGATGCTGTCACAAATAACTAAAATATACTCAACAGTCTTAGAGGATAAAAACGAATTCAAATTGGGCATATTACCGCCAGTTCAGCAATGCGCCCAAAGGGCATTTTCTCCCTCTAAGAAAAGAGAAGTGAGAAGGTCAAGCTGAACTAGAAAGGCTCATTACTAAACGGATCATGGGAGTAAACATGAGCCATTGGAATTTGTATCGAATATATTCACCAAAACTACAAAAGATGGTGAATGTAGCATCATCATTGATCTAATATCACTAAATAAATCTGTTGAGTATATACACTTTAAGATGGAGATGGGTTCTTGTCACTGCCAGACATCTGATCTCCCTAGGATACCTATGGGGAGCATTGATATGGAAGATGCTAACTATCTTATACCCATACACTAGGATCATTATAGATACCTAAAAAATTTTACCTGGATAATGGATATCCCGGTTAGGGCAACCATGGGAGCATATAGCATTCCCTATGGTCTAACCTCAGCCCTAAACTATTATAAATGGCCATGAAAATATTAAGGAAACAAGCATAATCATGGCATATATTGGATGATATCCTCATATTAGGGGAAACAAAGGAATTAGCTGTGGCAGCAGTTCTAGCTACGAAACAGCTCCCTAAAGCTGAGGTTTATCCCACGCCCAGATAAACCAGAATTGAAGCGTTAACTACCAAGGATTATCTGGGCTTCAATAATAATTCCGTCCATATGACTGTTACTTTGCCAAGGTACTTGGGTCACTATAATCAAATCATGAATGTACCCACTGAAGCTATATCACAATTAAGGTGGTGGGCAGACATATATTTGGCATAGTTTTCAGCCCTATTATCATCACCAATCCCAACCTGGTTATTAAAAACCGATGCCAGTACTTTAGGCTGGGGAGCAACTAAACTCCATATCCAGCACAGGTAACAGATGGACCAATTCACAAACATCGTTACTACACATACCGGGCATCAACTACTTGGGATTGGTGATCGCCTATTGGGCTAAAAAGCATATGCATTTCAAATGCAGCACGTACATATGTGGTTACGGATTGATAATACTATGGTGGTGGCTTATATCAACCATATGGGGAGCATAATAATCATTATTGTGCAACAAATTGGTCAAACAAATCTGGCAATGGTGTGTCAAAAGACATTTTAACTATCAGCTGCCTATGTCCTAGGAAGCTAGAACACAGTGGGAGACACCATGTCACGGGGTAAAATCTATGATTACATTGAATAGATGTCAAACCCAAAATATCTGCTAAATTTATTAAGCAGTTTGAAAGCCAGATATCAATTTGGTTGCACAAGACGGAATCACCAGTAACCCATGTATGTGACTTAGGAACCAGATTAGAGGCAGCAGCGATAGATGCCTATACGCTGGAAGGGGGAATTTCTGCTTTGCCTTCCTCCCTTCTGCCTCATCAGACGGGCACTTCGCAATACAGATGGGATCTGTCTCCGAGATATTGAACGTGCCCGACCGGCCTACACAGCCATGGTTCCCAGTTCATCACGACACGGTGGGCGAGTCACCTATGGATTTCCCTAGTGGACCATGGTTGCTGACTCAACCCAGTATCAGGCACAAGCCACCCATGCCAGGGAAACATCAAACTCCTGGGTGCAGGGTTTGAATAGACCTTACCAGGGACTGGGATTATCCAAAGGAACCATTACCACCATGTCGGCATCCCTGCGAACAGTCACTAAAAGCTAACATGGGTAAAATACTGCCACGACGCAGGGACAACGAACTATTCAACCACTGACGTATTGGAGTTCCTGGAACATCTACACCATGACTAAAAGGTGAGTTACAGTGCCGTAAATACAGCATGGAGCGCCTTATCTGCTTATCTAAAACAGCATGTCAGCAGAGCATGGGATCCCATCCACTGAAGGTAAACTTATGAAGGGCAACTATAATATAAGCCCCAAACACCCAGGTATATACCCATGTATGGGATATTGGTGTGACATTGACATGTCTCAGAGATGGCACCAGCCAGATCCCTCAGCTTGCTTAATCTATGTTTTTTTAAAAACGCTCATGCTTATGGCTTTCGTACACGCTCACAGAGTCCGGTCACTCCATAAACCAGACTGGATAACATGGTGATTACCCCAGACGCATCACGTTCATATTTAGGTCTGGTAAAATCTAACTCGCAGGTATATGGGACTAGGCGAGATTATGAGTTCGGCACGAACTAGTAGGGTTGAGATCGCCTGTGTTTTTCGTGCTGTAGTCGTTATATGGCTATATGGACCAGGAACGCCCAATTCACTGGTGGGATTCCGGGCCTACCCACCAGAGTCCAGGTTGAGTGTGGTGACCCATCTACTACTATATATAGACACAACCCACAATCTTAGAGGGAGAGGAAAGCCTATGGGTCAACCACAGTAACCCAAGACGGGGTACGAGCCAAACCACTCCAAGGTGGCTCAAACAGGTACCGAAAGCTGCCGGAATAGATAATAATACATTTAATCCCATTCCACTAGGGCAGCATTGGTATCAGCGGCTGAACGAATGGACATCCCGGTTGACCACATTTTCAATACAGCAGAATGGTCAAGGGAACGGCGTTCAGAACATTTTTTATTATAAACCGTTGATAAACTGATTTAATTGCAGGAGAATATTACAAACTGCAATATTAATTTAAGCTCAGAGGAGCTCTTTTATGTTGTTATTGTTAACAAATACCTTTCTGTTTCTTTTGAAAGCAGATCCACTGGTTGATTACGATAACACTTCCTCCCTCATAAACTTCGGCAGTGAGTGAAATAAAAACTGTTACACGGTTTGAAATCACAGACCTTTGAAGTCTTCACGGAATCACTCACGTGACTCCGAAGTAAAATAGTTAGATTAAACGAGTACTTACCAGTATGAAGTTTGATCTGTATTTTATGAGGAGTTACGGTGAGGGATTAAGTGCCCGCCGCTCCCACCCTCATTATATAGATCAAACTAATAAACTGATGTCTCGTGATCTTTACTATCTTACTTCAAATATTGTGTCTATTCTGTGATTTCACACCGCTGCTTCGAAGTATGCCGCATGCGCAGTACCTGCTGGGTTCTTCACTTAATCCCTCACCGTAACTCCTCATAAAATACAGATCAAACTTCATACTGGTAAGTACTCGTTTAATCTAACTATTAATCATCACCACTGTTCTTTCGCAGCTCTGTAGCTGAAACTGCATTCGCCTCCTCCCACACCCTTCCTTGCTTCATGTTTACCTGATTCCAGGAATGTTTTCCAGAATTCTCTTTCCCCCCCATCTCTGAACATTCAAGTCTCAAAAATCACTGTGCCTCATTCTTGACTCTTGAATCAGATTGATGTTAACATTGCCTTTTTGGTAAGTCATTTGTTTGTGCAAATTACTGTCAGCCTTCACTTGATCATTGTATATATCACCCACCTTTGAGCATCATCTCACTATCTGCCTCAGCCCACTGTCTGCTTTAAACCATTGTCTGCCTTGACCCATTGTCCCTTTACACAGCTTTACTAGCTGCACCACTGAGCTGCCCCAGCAATTTCTTGGAAAAGGAGAGCTCTGTCATCTACTCCAGCTCCGTTTCGCCAAGTCTGTGGTTCGCCTAATGTTGTGGGATTTTAGTCCTGAAATTTCCTTCCTACAACACTGTATCTCCCATTTTTTTAAGGCATGCTATATGAACCAGCCTTTGCTCATCTGCCATCTTATATCGTTGCAGGAATTGCACTGCTCATGGACAAAAGTACTTGGGGGCTCCATAAATACCAAATCCATTTACGAATGGAAAAACAAACCCAAAAATGAAAGGTCAAATCGTTTGGTGTAGGAGGTTCACAATTCTATTGAGTGCTTCTAAGAATTGTCTGGGTTTGTGCATTTATCTATCATCTTTTACATTGCATTGGTGTGTGTTCAAAGTATTTTCCACTCAATTATTTTTATTTATAGAACGTGAGTGCGGCATAGTGGTCCAGCTGGTGGAACTGCTGCATCACAGCTTCAGGGACCAAGTTCAGTCATGACCTCTGGTGCTGCCTGTGTGTAGCTTGCACGTTTGCCCTTTGACCACATGTTTCCTCCGTGCTTTCTGGCCTCCTCCCACATCCCAAAGGCATCTGTGTTAGTGGGTTAATTGGCAGCTGTAGGTTGTCCCTAGTGTGTTGGTGGGCAGTAGAATGTGTGTATGGGGGTGAATGGATGAGAATGTGGAGAGAAAAAAATAAATATAATAACAACTGTATGATTAGTGTAAATGGGTGATTGATGGTCAGTGTGGACCTGGTGGCTGTTGTTCCTGCTTGCTTTTCTGATAATCTCCAGGCCAGGTGATGAAGCAGGTATTTGGAGGTGTGTAGCATAGCTCCTACCCTCCCCCATCCTCCAGGTCCTCCCCGATGTTAGAATCATGTTTATTGAACTCTACAAATGGACTACAAGAGGTGTTTTTGCTAGATATGCAATGGGAACATAAAGTGAGATGTAGCCACACTCCCTCATTTGTACTTTGTGGGATTTGCTTTAACATTGTGAACTTGCCTTTGTCTCATATCCCTTAATACAATGGGTTAACAATAATAGTCTGTTTGTGGTTTAAAATTAACAATTGACGCAGATTTTGCCATTGGCAGAAAATTATATCAAGTTTCCTGTATCGTCTGTATGAAGTGCTTCCAGACTTCACACCTGGAAGATCTGAGACTTTTTTTCCAACTAGCATCAATAATTTTGTTCCAATCGTATCAGCACCCCTTTTATATTAATTTATTCAGCTTTTATGCTCAGAAGTACTGTAGTTTGTGCCAAGATGTGTTGTAATTTAACCCTTGAGGATCCCGCTATCGTGCAGGTAAATTGGGCTGTAGTCCCTCAAAGGACAGTACATCCTTCCGATGGTGTGATGGCCATGTCTCTTGGAGGGAAGTGGACCATTTTTAAATTTCGTCTCCTGAATCTAGGATGCTGTCCCCCTGGCCATTTCGCTTTCTTTCTTCGACCTTTTGGGAGAAGATATGTGTGTAAAAGCTTGGATGTTCCAACTTCAGAACAGCTTCTTTCCCTGCTATCAGACATATTAACCAATCGCCTAATTCACACCCCCTTAACAGAGATGCTGTTGCATACTCTTATTCCTAACTCATTCAGTAATTGTGTTACCTTTTTTCAACTCCGCCCCCACACACAATCAGTCTGAGGAAGCGACTCGACCCTGTCTGACCTGCTAAGTTACTACAGCACTTTGTGTCAGGTTTTTGTAGTTTAGTATTATTTTCACAACTTTGCACCATTCTCCAATTCTTCCATACTGTTGTATTTACTGTATATATGCTGTTTACTCAATTAGCTTAATGTGAACAAGGATTTTCATTGCACCTGTGTGCATGACAATACATTAATTTCAATCTGTACACTCAGCCCTCATTATAACGGTCCATGGCGGGGGTGCGGGGGTATTAGGTCCCTTATCGCCGATTGTCCGCTATAACTGAGTAAGGTATTATAATTGTATGTAGTTGAAACAAAGAACTGCAGATGGTTAATACACAAAAGGACACAAAGTGCTGGGATAACAAAGCAGGTCCGGCGGCATTTCTGGAGAACATGGATAGATGGCATCGGGACCCTTCCTGAGACCGATTCAGTCTTCTGAGTTACTCCAGCAATTTATGTTGTTTCATCTTCAAACTAGGCGCTGATGTCGCTGGTCTGCACCAGCGAGCCCTTCTTCAGGAATTGACATGGCTGCTGTTGCGACTCACGTTGTAGTCCTTGGCAAGATGCGCTTTCTTCAATCCTCCGCTACTAACAGAGCGCGCCCATTCACCGTGGGGCTCTCTCCCCTCACACCCATTGGTTTGTCCGCTCCTCTGCCACAGCATCCTTTTTCTCTCGACGTCTTCAAAAGTCAAGTCAAGAGTGATTTATTGTCGTATGTCCCAGATAGAACAATGAAATTCTTACTTGCTGCAGCACAACAGAATATGTAATCATAATAAATAATATAACAAAAACTCAGGAAAAAAAAGAACAAACAATAACAGTGCAATAATAATAATAATAATAATAATAATAATAATAGTCTATTGTAGTTCACAGCTTATGAGGTTGTAGTGTTTAATAGTCTGATGGCTGTAGGGAAGAAGCTGTTCCTGAACCTGGACGTTATAGTTTTTAGGCTCCTGTACCTTCTTTCCGATGGCAGTGGTGAGATGAGTGTGTGGCCAGGATGCTGTGGGTCTTTGATGATGTTAGCTGCCTTTTTGAGGCAGTGATTACGATAGATTCCTTTGATGGTGGGGAGGTCAGAGCCAGTGATGGCCTGGGCAGTGTTTTTGCAGTCTTTTCCGCTCCTGGACGTTCAAGTTGCTGAACCAGGCCACGATGCAACTAGTCAGTGTGCTCTCTAATGTGCACCTGTAGAAGTTCAAGAGAATCCTCTTTGACATATCGAATCTCCGTAATCCTCTCAGGAAGTAGAGGAGCTAATGTGCTTTCTTTATGATTGCATCAGTGTGCTGGATCCAGGAAAGATCGTTGGAAATATGCAGGTCCAGGAATTTTAAGTTTTTGACTCTCTTCACCATCGTAACAGAATTGTGGGTCTTCATCCTTCCTCTTCCAAAGTCCACAATCAGTTCTTTGGTTTTACTGATATTAAGAGCCAGGTTGTTGTGTTGGCACCATATGGTCAGTCGGTCGATCTCACTTCTATACTCTGACTCATCACCATCTGTAATTCTTCCCACAACGGTGGTGTTGTCAGCGAACTTGAAAATGGAGTTCGCACTATGTCTGGCTACACAGTCATGAGTATAGAGTGAGTAAAGCAGGGTGCTGAGCACGCAGCCTTGAGGTGTTCCCGTACCGATTGTTACTGAGGATGAAGTATTTCTGCCAATTCCAACAGACTGTGTTCTGTGGATGAAGAAGTCGTGGATCCAATTGCAGAGGGATGTGCAGAGACCCAGTTCCGTGAGTTTCGTAACCAGCTTTTTTTTTTACTACAATAAAACAAGGCAGAACACACCACCATAA
Organism: Leucoraja erinaceus; assembly: GCF_028641065.1. Taxonomy (NCBI): domain Eukaryota; kingdom Metazoa; phylum Chordata; class Chondrichthyes; order Rajiformes; family Rajidae; genus Leucoraja; species Leucoraja erinaceus. Next base: position 43,561,724 of record NC_073383.1, read on the forward strand.
TACAATACAAACATATATCCATAGTAAACTACAATACAACTATGTTACAATCCTTATTGAGGATACATTCAACACCCTGCGGAGCCCAGCGGTCCCAGAACTCCCTCAGGGTGCCCGTGCACAGGGCGTATTCCCTTTCTAACCTCACCCGGGCATGGACATAACCATAAAGAGGCAAGCAGCTGGCCCGGGTAGAGCCCTCCACCATCTGGCGCCTCGACTCGCGGATGGCCAGTTTGGCCAGGCCCAGGAGCAACCCAACCAGGACATCTTCAGCCTTACTCTCTCCCCTACGCACAGGGTGTCCAAAGATGGGGATGGTGGGTGAAAAATGCAGCCAGAAGGCAAGGAGTAGCTCCTTTAGGTATTCAAACAGTGGCTGCAGCCTCACGCACTCCATGTACACGTGGTACACAGACTCTTCCAGCCCGCAAAAGTGGCAGGAGGCTGGCGAGTCTGAACCGTGAGAGAAACAGGTTGCAGGGAACACCTCGGTGCAATACCCTCCACCCCAGGTCCCCAATGTAGAGGGGGAGAATCCCTACGTAGAGGGACCCCCACCGGGGGCCCCCTCGCGACCGGAAGGCAACACCGACCGCAATCATAACCAGCTTGAAGGGGATGATGGTATCAGCAGTGAGAGATTGAAAATGTCCGCGTAAACCCCTGCCATATGGTCTGTACAGTTTTGAGAACTTGACCGGGTATACCATCAGGTCCAGGTGCTTTCCGAGGGTTCACCCCCCGAAGGATCTTCTGACGTCGGCCTCTGTGACTGTGACTGTAATACCATCAGGGCGAATATGGGCTCGGGAAGGCACATCAGTGTTCTCTCTATCAAAGTGTGCGTAAAATGCATTGAGCTCGTCAGGGAGTGATGCTTCACTGTCGCTTGAGCTGCCTCCTGATTTAGCCTTGTAAGAGGTGATGGCATTCAAGCCCTGCCACAGTTGCCGAACATCCGTCTCATCCTCCAGCTTTGAGCGGAAGCCCCTCATGGTCTTTTTGATGGCCTTGTCAAGGTCGTATCTGGACTTCTTATAGACCTCTGCGTCACCAGACCTGGAAGCCCGGGATCTTGTCTTCAGCAGAATGCGGATATTATGGTTCATCCAAGGCTTCTGGTTAGGAAACACTCGGAAGGTTTTTGTTGGAACACAGTCCTCCACACTTTTCCTTATGAAGTCTGTAACGACTGTGGCAAATTAATTTAGGTCCGTTGCCGAGTCCTTGAACATTGCTCAGTCTACAGATTCAAAGCAGTCCTGTAGTTGTTCCTCTGCCTCCCTCGACCAGCTCTGTACAGTCCTCACCTCTGGAGATGCAATCTTCAGTTGCTGCCTGTATGCAGGAAGAAGCAGCACCGCTGAATGGTCGGATTTCCCGAAATGAGGGTGAGGGATAGTGCGATAGGCACCCTTGACGGTCGTATAGCGGTGATCAAGGACTCTGGTGTTGCAGGAGACATGTTGATGGTAGTTTGGGAGAGTTTTTCACGTTGGCTTTGTTGAAGTCCCCGGCTATGGCGATAAATGCCTCGGGGTAAGCTGCCTTGTGCTTGTTGACCACGCGTGCAGCTCCTCCAGTGCCAGACACGTCTGCCTGGGGTGGGATGTAGACCGTGGTCAGGATGATTGAGGTGTATTCCCTCAGTAGGTAGAAGGGGCGGCACTTCACCGCCAGGTGTTCCAGGTGCGGAGAGCAGGAGTTATTTAGAACTGCCACGTCTGAGCACCACGAAGAGTTGGCCATGAGGCAGACATGAGGCCCCTTCCTCTCCCTTTACCAGTTGCCTGCCGACTCTGGGGGAGAAGCAGCAGGAGGTGGCGGTGCGGCGGGGGGGCAGAGTTCGAGTGGACTTAATGATGAGAGAAGATGGAGGTGGCAGTGGAGCAGGGGAGGGGGGGTGAGGCCGAGTGGACAAAGCAATGGCCGACAGGGAGAAGCGGCAGCTGGTGAGAGGGGCGGGAGCCCCATGGTGACCGAGCATGTCCAATCAGTGGTGGTGGCCTGAAGAAAGCGCTGTCCCCAGGGGCTACAACATGAGCCGCAACAACGGCCGCATCAACTGAACTGTGCAGTGGGTGAAGAAGGGCTCGCTGGTGCATCTTGCAAGTCTGGGTACGGGGATGTGGTGCGAACCGGGCTGCTGTCCGCTCAAAATCCGGTACAAAAAGGTACGTTAAAGCAAGGGTTTACTGTACTGGCTCCTGGAAAAGTTGTTTTTCTATTACTTTTTAAAAATTGAGTTAGCTAAGTGACTTTTAAAAACCTTTTGCAGTTGCTATTTAGCTCTTGTGCCTCAAAACAATTACTTTATAATTTGTAATTTCTATTCTCGCTCCTTTAGCAATTTCCTGTGGATTAACCTTTCGAATAGAATATTAATCCAATCGAACTACACAAGTGGCCGTTCCCCCTTTGGCTGAAGATCTGAAAGAAGGGAGACTGCTGCTATGCAGATTTTGTGTGAGGACCTATCTAAAGTGGTGCCTGCACTGCTCCCTCCGTGTGTCAGAGAAGGAACTTGCCTTTGCATGGTGTTTCTAAAGACATGTCTCTGCTTGATTAGCTATGCAGAGCTTTTGAAGTTTCTTCATTTCTGGAATGATCCCACAAAGAAATTGAAATTCCTGGACTTTTAGGGAAGTTGAAGATACTTTGTTAATAATAGCCACAGGCAAGATGGCTTTCAGTGGCTTCTTTCTCTTTTCCACATGCATCCTTGGGCACTCCTTCCTAGGTCCATCCTCTTCACCTATTCTTCGTGGCAACAGCACAGTGCCAGATCTCCAGCTTCAGTGCTAACACTTGACTTCACCATATCACCACCTGGCTTCATCCCTCTGCAGCCCAAATGCTTTTTTGAACAATATCCACATTTGTTCACGCTTGGCAATATGGTCTCCAGATATGTCTGGGAATGTCACACACCATTCTTCCCAGCGATAGTATTGTTCCAGCAAGAGCTGTGATGAATTAAGTATACCTATTTTTATAATGGAAACAAACCCCTCTGCCACCAAAGATGCACCAACCATCAATCACCCACTGGCAAGAGCTCTATTTTGTTCTCCCCACATTCCCATCCAGAGTGGGTGATTGGAGCACACGAATGGGCTTGCCTCTTGCAATTATTTGCCTCTTAGATGATTAAGCCAGTTGGCAAACTCTTCATGTGTAGGGAAGGAACTGAAGATGCTGGTTTAAACTAAATATAGATGCAAAAAGCTGGAGTAACTCAGCGAAGAAGGGTCTCAACCCACAATGTCACCTATTCCTTTTCTCCAGAGATGCAGTCTGACCCGCTGAATTACTCCAGCTTTTTGTATCTATCTTCTGGCAAACTCTTCAGACGCGTACAACAGAGCCAAATCTGCCTTGAAGTCTACGTGCAACACGGTTTCTGCTTCTTTCTCTGGTTGTTGCCTGTTGGTGAACGTATAGCTAAAGATGAATCTTAAAGGGTCACCATAACTGGACAAGAATGGCAATAAGGAACCTTCAGGAACCTGTAAAGACCCTGCTTAAAGTTTGTCATTGACCTCTGAATCAACTTCTTAACTGCTGAGTCACTAGCTCTGATGCTGTTATTTCCAGCCTTCACTTCTTCTGAGCTCCACTGGCTGCCCACAACATCCAATGTTTTGTCTGATGTCAAATCTGAATGTGTGCCAAATTTCATTTGCCCAGCAGACTCATACCTGTGATGGACTGACTTCAGCTCCCGGTCACACAGTACTCTTTTCATCCATGTTCCTCCTCAGTCATGTAATCTTCTCTAGCCTGGTTATGCTTGAAGTGTCTGAGCTCCTCCAACATACTCTGCCCATGCATTGCTGACTTCTTGACATTCACTGGTGATTATGTATCAGCTGCTTGCTTCCTACAAGTCTGCCATTCATTTACAACACAATAATACAATACAATATTTATTACATGTCATTTTAACCTCAGTGAGGCTCAAACAAAACTGCCATGGTGATGGTAAGTCCCACGGACATTTTAGGCCGCACCGGGCGATGTACGGCCCCCCTCCAGGTCTAAATGTCATGAAGTTGAAGCCCCCGGCGGGCGCTGGAATGTCCTGCGGCCATTAAAGCCGCGCGGGGCGATGTACAGCCCCGCTCAGGGTCGTTCCAACCCAACGACACGGGCTGGAGAAGTTGCATTGCGGCAGCTCCGAAAAGCAGTCTCCCACCCGGACCCGCGAGCTCCCGATACTCCGAAAGTCCACCGGTCTGCAGCTGGAGCTTCCGAGCTCCGGGGTCGGGCCGCAGCAGCGAGCCACCACTGCTCCCCACGCACCGAGGCTGGCCAGCCCCACGATGGTGATTTCTGTCTCTGCTACTCCATTTCTGCCCTAGTCAGTATTTCACATGTCCTACCAATACCCATTTTGGATAATGGTGCTGTGAATCCCCTTTAGGTTTTATCGTTAAATGTCAGCTGGTAGAATCTATGACCCTCAGCGCGGAGACCGTGGTTCGATCCTGACCTCAGATGGTTTTTGTGTAGAGTTCGCACGTTCTTCACGTTGGCTTCCCTTGGTTGCTTTGGTTTCTCCCCATATCTCGGAGACGTGCAGGTTTGTGGAGTAATTGGCTGCTATAAATTGCCACTGGTGTGTGGGTGAGTGGGAGAATTAGTGGGGAGGGGGTTGATGGGAATGTGAGTAGGACATGTTGCGTGGAAATGTTAGCTGGGGGATCCTTCATTTTCACTTTGGCTTATTGTGAAGCTCCGAGCTGAAAATGTTCAAAATGAAAATTGGTGCCTCATTAAAACCAACACCGGGGTTCACCTTGCTTTAGAGGGTTTAGTTACCTACAATCACATAATTACAACGATTTTAATTTGATTTGAATTGCAGCTGAATTGCAGAGGGTTTTAAATGTATATTATTGCTTAAGTGTCTTAATTAGTAGGATGTTCTGATGGTAATGATCTGGGCACACCCTGAGTGAAATAACATTACACCCTGAATGTCAACATTCTCGCATCTGGAAAGCAACTTCCTTGGTGATTGGAGGTTTCATTTTGATTCTTTATCATTTATTACAATGTTCTGCCTTTGTAGATAGAGATGCGAGTATTCGACCACTCTTTAAACCTACCTCAGTATATTCCATTTCACAGCGAGAAAGGGAAGATTTGGATTCCATAATAATAAAGTGATAGAGACTCAATAATCTCTAACGTTTTGTTTGGGAATAAATATTGATCATGTCATAGATTCATAGAGTCATAGAGTGATACCTTGTGGAAACAGGCCCTTTGGCCCAACTTGCCCACACCGGCCAACAATGTCCCAGCTACACGAGTCCCTCTTGCCTGCACTTGGTCCATATCCCTCTAAATCTGTCCTATCCATGTACCTGTCTAACTGTCTCTTAAACGATGGGATAGTCCCAGCCTCAACTACCCCCTCTGGCAGTTCGTTCCATACACCCACCACCCTTTGTGTGAAAATGTTACCCCTCGGATTCCTATTAAATCTTTTCCACTTCACCTGAACCTATGTCCTCTGGTCCTCGATTCCCCAACTCTGGGCAAGAGACTCTGTGCAACTACCCAATCTATTCCTCTCATGATTTTATATACCTCTATAAGGTCTCCCCTTATCCTCCTACACTCAATGGAATAGATACCCAACCTACTCAACTTCTCCCTATAGCTCACACCCTCTAGTCCTGGCAACATCCTCGTAAATCTTTTCTGAACCCTTTCAAGCTTGACAATATCCTATAACATCGTGCCCAGAACTGAACACAATATTCTAAATGCGGTCTCACCAACGTCTTATACAACTGCAACATGCCCTCCCAACTTAGATACAAGGTACATTTAGCAAGTTCTATACACAATACACTGATTGATGAAACCAAAATGCCAAAAGCCTTTTTGACCACCTTATCTACCTGCGACTCGACCTTCAAGGACAAATGCACCTGTACTCCTAGATCCCTCTGCTCTACAACACTACCCAGAGGCCTACCATTGGCTGTGTAGGTCCTGCCCTTGTTCGACTTCCAAAATGCAACACCTCACACTTATTAAATTCCATCAACCATTCCTCCGCCCCACCTGGCCAATCTATCCAGATCCTGCTGCAATTTTTCACAACCATCTTCACTATCTGCTAAACCACTAACTTTTGTATCATCAGCAAACTTGCTAATCTTGCCCAGTATGTTATCTGTATTGCCCTGTCCTGCTCTTTTCTAAATAATGCCTTGGGATCTTTTTCATTCAGACTTGATATTCCTTGGATTTAATGTCTCAACTCAGCTCCGCTTCTACCTCAGAAACACATTGGAGTCAGCCTGGACCTTTTGTCTAGTTCTGTGGCGCAGAACCTAAGCCCATAACCTCCGATTCCAAGGCAAGGTTCCCCTTCACTGAGTAGCAGCCAAGAAGTATCTAGACATGCACTTAAATCTCCCAAAGCATTGAAATCTATCGTAAAGAGGATTAGTATATAGGGTCAGCATGGATGTGATGAGCTGATTAAGGACCTATTTCCTGGACATGAGAGTCTATGATTCCCTGCATGGAACATGGTTAATGAAGATAGGAGTGCAGGAGTAACTCAGCGGGACAGGCAGCATCTCTGGAGAGAAGGAATGGGTGACGCTTCAGGTTGAGACCCTTCTTCAGATTGATAATCTGAAGGTTTTCATCCTGTCTGTGATCTTAAGCAAGGTAGTAGGTATAGCTCTCTTCCCATGCACTCTGTCTTGCTTGGCTTAATCCTATACATTAAGTTCCACTGACTTTCTCTGCTCTGTATGAACTGACCGCCACTGGATGAATTGGTCTCTGTTTCACTATCAACCCACCACATTTAAACATTTGCTGCCCTTTTAATATGACATTCATGCCGTAGATGCGAGACTGGTGATGGATAGTAAAGCACTTGATTATAACCACACCACTGTGGTATTTCTGCCTCATGCAGGTGGCCCAGGATCACAGACCCAGGGAGCTAGATGACTTTCTCAGAGCTAGCATCCCTCTCCCTTCCTAACATCTTTATCTGACAGCTGCCTGACGGCATATTTCAACAGCTTAGATAATGGGGAATATGTTGTTCCATAAACAAACAGTCAGAGGCAGGAATGCAAGCGCTGTGAGCAGAGGAGCCATTTAGTTTTTACCTGGCGGGTGAGTCAGGGAGTTGGAATGCCGTGAGCAGATGGATTAACCCTGCTGACATATTAGGGATGTGTGCTGATGGGAAAGAGAGGTACCAGTCACCAATTTGTTTTTTTTCACGGGAACCTGGTGTGACTTTCTCCGTCTGTCTGGCCTGCTGGGGAACTTCAGCTATATGCCCCCCACCCCCCTCCTCCCCACTGTGAACAGATTTGGTAGCTGTGAGCTACTCCATCTTTCAAGCAGGCCTCTGTTTATTTCCAACTCCATTTGTTAGTTCTGCCCTCCTAATTCTTTAGTTTTAAGTGTGCCCTTGAGAACAGGGTCTGTAGGTCTGACCCACGGTCTGGCCATGCCTTGTTTGGATAGCAGGTTAATGGTTTTATTACTCTTGGGACCACTCCACAGAATGGGTGACAGGACAATGTTGGCCTTGTTATCTTCAAAGATGTTAGCAACATAGTTATTCACGTAAGTACTTCCAGCCAAATATTCTTTCCCCTTTAAGTACTGTTGCTCTGCCAGAACCTCTAATCTGAAATTTATCTTTAAACTCTTGACCCGCTAAGCCAGAGAGACTCTTAACCCTTGATCCACCCTGATGAAACATGGCAATCGTTTTTTTTTGTGGGAACACTGACTTGATTAGGTGCACATTTCTTTTGCAAGTGTATCTGTTTCAAAGTTTTTAGAATTACTAGCTAAATTATTCTTCTTCAAATATTTCAAAGGGATATATATGCCAGTACCTTGGGAGTAATTTTATATCCAGTTACGAGTCAGTAGGTTGTAGGTTTAAGTATCTCTCCAGAGACCCGAGCACAAAATTCTCCACTTCCACTCCAGGCGTGCTTTGGGAATGCAGACTTTTGTCTGCCTTTTAAAATAGGTGTGAAAGATCCCTGTTTTTTCTTTCAAAGCAAGCAATTCTAATCCACAGCATATTGGCCTAGCCAAGCTTTATCCACTAACAGTACAAAAGCACAATATTGTGGGATAGGCAACAAATCAAGTATCATATGTTCAAAAAGAAACATTTCTGATATTGGCCTGCAACATCAACTCTATTTCTGTCTCTGCAGCTGCTGCCTAACCTGCTGAATATTTCCAGCACGTACTGATTATTTTGTTATATTAACTGCAGGGCTGCCAACATTGAGTGAGAGTTGGGAATGAGAAATTGCAAGAGACCAAGCCCGAGAGAGCGAAGCGATGGCGGGGGGGGGGGGGGGGGGGGGGAGGGGGGGAGGGGGCTCCATGGTCGGAGCTGCAGAGAGCGACTCGCCAACCTCGCAAACACTCGCCAGCCCCGGCTCCCCGTCCGCATCTGCCCCCACCCCGCCGCTCCATCCGTCCCTCCGCCCCAGCCCTCCAACACCCGTGGCCCATGCAGTTTTGAAATGCTTGTTGATTAACGTGTGAGCGTGAGAATTTGGCGAAATGTGTGATTCTCACGCTCAATGCGTGAGAGTTGGCTGCTCTGCAACTGCATCCTATAGATTTTTTTAGCTTGTTAATCAAATTTATGAACATTATATATTACGGAGCAAATCTGGATGGCAATACCTGAACGGGTGCTGGATGCAGATTCGGTAGAAATAGATGCACGTAGATAATAGAATAAAAAATATTTTGATGGGTACATGGATAGCAAAGGTTTGGAGGGATGTGCGCCACATTCAGGTATATGAGACTAATTTGGATGGAATATCTTGGTCGTCATGGATGAATTAGACTTAAGTGCTTATTTCCATGCTGTATGACTCTCTGACTCTATTTGTGGGAATGCTGTATTGGCAAACACTTTCAAAATTCCATCACATATACCTTGCTCTGTATTTTGAATTATGCCTTGTAAAGGAGTAGGTAATTAAATTGGGAGGGCTTGTGTTGGTGCCAGTAATGTTATCTATCCAGGGATACATCTCCCTTTGTGTGTTGGTTTGAAACTAAATTCTTATGATGAGTGCACATCAGCACCCAATACGTTTGTGCAATAACTATTACAAAGGTTGTCATGGTTTATTGTGGTTTAACATACTGAGCTACTTGAAAAACATCTTATTTTCTGGCTGTGCTTCAGGAACAGTTTGTAGATTTATGATCAGAATGAAGCTTCAATCAGCACACCTGTGTTTATAGAGTGCTCACAAGTCAACTCATGTAGGTCGAACCAGTTGACTTGCAACGATTTATAAAAGAATGGAAATCAGGAGATGGGATCACATTGAAACATAAAATCCTTGGAGAGCTTAACAGGGTAAATCCTAAGCTTTTCCGTCTGGCTGACTCTCCCAGAAGCTGGGGATACCATGCCAAGCTAAAGAGTTGGTTATTCAGGCATTAAACAGTATGTGGTTGTGGTTTTGTATGCTCAATTACAGAATGGTGTACAGTGCATTTTTCACAGTCAAATTGGTTCCCATGCTAAATGACGGACCTATGCATCAAATACCATTCAATGGAGTCATAGAATTGTAAAGCCAGAAACAGGCCCTTCAGCCCAACTTGTTCATGCTGACCAGGTTTCATATCTGAGCTAGTCCCATTTTCCTGCAATAGCCCATATCCATCTGAACCTTTCCTATCCATGTACCTGTCTGAATGTATTTTCAACATCGCCATTGTGCCCGCCCCTACAACATCTTCTTGCACCTTGTACCATTTACCCACCGCCGTCTACGTAAAGAAATTGCTCCTCTGATCTTACTGGAAACCTTATGGGTCTGTCCCACTTAGGTGATTTTTTCGGCGACTGTCATAGTTGCAGCAGGTCGCCGAAAACTGACGACTGGACCACCCTGCAACAATGTCTACGACAATGTCTACAACAACCTACCACCTAGTCGACGCCAAGCTAGAGCAAGCTACCGACAACCGGCGACCCATTAGGACGTCCACCTACGACCACACCTACGACAACCTACGTCCGCCCGCGACAAGTTACGACATGGTAAGACAATTCAGTCACCGGTACCTGTCGCTGGTTGACGTAAGTTGACGTAGGTAGTCGCCAATGGAATTTACTGAAGTCAGTACATGCGACAACCTACGTCATCCGGCTGACAAACTACGACAGCATCGGGGACAAACTGCAAAGCTACTTCGGGTGCTGTCAGACAGGCGCATTGTTTGCTACATCATGAAGCTGATATCAAACTGCAGCTTTGTGCTTAAGACTGGTGTTGGACAGCAGAGTAGGCTACGTAGACTGAAGAATGGCATCCTACAGGGATCAGTCTCGGCTCCGCTGTTTTTCAACGTGTACATCCATGACCTCCCAGAGACCATCGCTGGAAAATATGGGTATGCTGACGATCTAGCCATCCATGAATCGAAAGCTCCTTGAGTCAAGACATGGGGATTTTGGCAATATACCTACGACAGTGGTGTCCAAAGCTGAGCAAAGGCAAAACAGTGTCAACAGCATTTCATCTAAACAACAAGGAAGCTAAGCGAGAGCTAGTTGTCTTCGTTAAAAACAGGCGCTTGGACTTCCAACAAACTCCCACTTACCTCGGCGTAAAGCTGGACAGGTCGCTTACATTTCGTCAACACCTGGCTGGTCTCGGCGACAAGGTCATGGCACGTAGCGACCTCATCCGACTCCTGGCAGGAACAAGTTGGGGAGACAGTCCATCAACTCTTCGCACCTCTGCCTTAGTTCTTGTGTATGCTCCAGCTGAGTACTGCGCACCTGTATGGAGCAGAAGCAGACATACTAGCCTGGTAGACACGAGCCTGAACAGCACCTTGTGAACCGTCACTGGGTGCCTTCAACCTACTCCAGTCGAGCAGCTCCCTATACTTGCAGGCATTCTGCCTGCAGGGATCCGAAGGCAAGCAGCAACTCTGGCACTATCTCATCATGCCATGGACCCAGAGTTTGTTGAAGTGTGTTGGTAGGAGGGGTAGGAGTCGAGCCATTTTCCCAGACCAGCAGCATTGTGCAGGGGACACTCTGGGTTCCCCAATGCACCACTCTCGGTTAATGTAGAAACATAGAAAATACGTGCAGAAGTAGGCCTTTCGGCCCCTCGATCCAGCACCACCATTCAATATGATCATGGCTGATCATCCAAAATTAGTACCCCTTTCCAGCCTTTACCCTATATCCCTTGATTCCCTTAGCCCTAAGAGCTAATTCTAACTCTTGAAAACATCCAGTGAATTGGCCTCCACTGCCTTCTGTGGCAGAGAATTCCACAGATTCACAACTCTCTGGGTGAAAAAGTTTTTCCTCATCTCTGTTTTAAATGGCCTACCCGTTATTCGTAAACTATGACCCCTGGTTCTGGACTCCCCCAACATCGCGAACATTTTTCCTGCATCTAGCCTGTCCAATCCTTCAAGAATTTTATATGTTTCTATAAAATCTCCTCTCATCCTCCTAAATTCCAGTGAATACAAGCCAAGTTGACTCATTCTTTTATCATATGTTAGTCTCACCATCCCGGGAATTAACCTGGTGAACATTCGCTGCACTCCCTCAATAGCAATAATGTTCTTCCTCAAATTAGGAGACCAAAATTGCACACAATACTCCAGGTGCGGTCTCACCAGGGCTCGATACAACTGCAATAGGGCGTCCTAGCTCCTAAACTCAAATCCTCTTGCAATGAAGGCCAACATTCTATTGCCTTTCTTCACTGCCTGCTGTACCTGCATGCTTGCTTTCAGCGACTGATGTACAAGCACACACAGGTCTCGTTGCACTTCCCCTTCTCCTAATCTGACATCAATCAGATAATAATCTGCCATCCTGTTCTTGCCACCAAAGTGGATAATCTCACATTTATCCACATTATACTGCATCTGACATGCTTCTGCCCACTCACCCAACCTATCCAAGTCACCCTGCATCCTCATAGCATCCTCCTCGCAGCTCACACTGCCACCCAGCTTTGTGTCATCTTCAAATTTAGAGATGATACATTTAATTCCCTCGTCCAAATAGTTAATATATATTGTAAACAACTGGGGTCCCAGCACTGAGCCTTGCGGCACCCCACTAGTCACTGCCTGACATTCTGAAAAGGACCCGTTAATTCCTACTCTTTGCTTCCTGTCTGCCAACCAGATCTCTATCGATATCAATACCCTACCCTCAATACCATGTGCTCTAACGTTGCACACTAATCTCTTGTGTGGGCGAATGTCAAAGGCTTTTTGAAAGTCCAGATACACCACATCTGCTGGCTGTCCCATATCCATTCTACTTGTTAGATCCTCAAAAAAATCCAAAATATTAGTCAAGCATGATTTCTCCTTTATAAATCCATGCTGACTTTGACCGATTCCGTCACTGCTTTCCAAATGTGCTGCTATAACATTTTTAATAATCGACTCTAGCATCTTCCCCATTTCGCTCCCTCAATTCTTAAAAAGGTAGAGTTACATTGGCTACCTTCTAGTCCACAGGAACTGATCCAGAGTCGAGAGAACATTGGAAAATGATCACCAATGCATCCACGATTTCTTGGGCACTCTGGGATGCAGACCATCAGGCCCTGGGGATGTACCTGCCTTTAGTCCCAACAGTTTACCTAACACCATTTTCTGACTAATGTGGATTCCCTTCAGTTCTTTCCTCCCACTAGATCCTCGGTCCCCTAGTATTTCCGGGAATAAGCAAGTTCGGTATTCCGCAAAATGCAAGGAATCATGTGATTTGTCAAAGGTCAAACTATAAATAAAAATCGAACAAAGCGCTGTAGATACAGTGAGTATAGTTTGGGTCCCATTTTTTGGGTTTTTTTAAGTTTGTATTTGTAAGGGGGCAGATACGGGGGGGTCGGACCGGCGGAGACATTCTCGGCAGCTGCACGCACACAGACCCACCCCTCATCCGCTGCCAGGATCGAACCTGGGTCCCCGGCACCGCAAGTGCTGCCGAAACGCCACTAGACCATCCCCGTCCGGAGACGTCCGGACCGACATTAAATCGGCCCCCAGGCCCACAGCCGGTGCTGAGAAGCGCCCACCCCAGCTCACCTCCGCCTCTCCCGCCGGGCCAACCGACAGTCCGGACCAACGACACCAGTGGCCCCAGGCCCACAGCCAGCGTCGAGAAGAGGCGACAACTCCACTCCAACTACAGAGAAACCCGCTCCCTGATGGGCCCCTGTGGTGACAAGTGCTAGTTCACCCACATCCTGGCCGAGCTGCGCTCCCTCAACCGCCACCCCAAGTACAAGACGGAGCTGTGCTGCACCTTCCACACCACCGGCTTCTGCCCCTACGGTGCCCGCTGCCACTTCATCCACAACCCCGATGAGGAGTAAGGGCCCCGGCATCGCCTGCGGCAGAGCGCCAACCTGGGCTCGGCCTCCTCCGGCCCGACGCTTGACTGGGCCGTGCTGTGGACAGCCTTCAGCCCTGACCTGGAGTTGGAGCTGGCCCAGACTCTGGGCTTGGGGCTGGGCAAGGGAGGGGGAGGCGGTTGCTGCTGTTGCCAGCACCACCATCACCAACAGCAGCTCCAGTGGGCGCTGGCCTGCTCATGGCCGGCAGGAGTCCGTCCGCAGACTCTCTTTCCGACCAGGATGACTCCAGCAGCAGCGGCTCCGAGTCGCCTGTCTTCAAGCTGGGCCGGCGGCTGCCCATCATCAGCAGGATCTCGGTGTCAGACTGCGGGGACGGGGGTGGAGGTGGAGAAGAGAAGTGAATCAGGGTGTTGCCTCTCCCAAGCTGTGGTTGGGTGCCGTCTCCCATAGGGTGTCACCCTCCCCTCCGGGTTTGTACCCTAGTGTGAAAGACTGGAGGAGGCAAGGGGTGGTGGCATCTTTCCCATTGAGAGAATGTAAACTCAACAGCCACTGGAAAAGGCGAGAGGTCACCGGCCCGCTGGGGAACAGCCCCCCCCCGGAGCCGGAGCAGAGCCAGCACCTCCCCCCCCGCGCCAGCTGTAAGTCCGGGGGGGAGCGGGGACGGCCCAGCAGCAACAATGGCCGCAGCGACAGGGAGCTGGGCCCGACCCCACCAGTCCAGGGCTGCCGGCCAACCCAGTGGGACAGGCAGAGCCGAGCTGGAGCCAGCGGCTGCAGCGCCGGCTGCAAGTCCGGTGCCGCCCCGGCCACCCCGGACACCTCCAGACAGGGACGGGACACGGGGGAGGGGAGGGGACGTCCCAGCAGCAACTCAACAGCACCCGCAGCGACAGAGAACCGGGCCTGACTCCAACCATGGTCGAAATGCAAGCCTGCACACAACGCAGCACCACCATTGCCTAGACTATAGCTAGTGACCTATGACCTGGGCACGCACAGTCGGAATACCAAACTCGCTTATTGTTCGCTCATTTAACTGTTCTGCCATTTCCTTGTTTCCTATTATAAATTCATCTGTCTCTGACTGTAAGGGACCTACATTCGTCCTCACTAATCTTTGCCTTTTTGCATACCTATAGAAACTTTTACAGTCAGTTTTTATATTTCCCTTTCTTTCATGCTCTTTTTTCCCCCCTCTTAATTAACCTCTGTTTTCTAATTCTCTCCCAGTCCTCTGGTTTGCCGCTTCTTCTGGCCAATTTATATGCCTCTTCCTTGGCTTTATCCCTGGCTTCCCTCATCAGCCGCGGTTGAGCTGCCTTCCCAGTTTTATTTTTTTGCCAGACAGGGATGAACAATTTCTGGAGTTCATCCACGCGGTCTTTAAATCGTTGCCATTGCATCTCCACTGTCAACCCTTTAAGCCAATTCCCGTCTCATACCTTCAAAGTCTCCTTTATTCAAGTTCTGGACCCTAGTCACTGAATTAACCATGTCATTCTCCATCCTAATGCAGAATTCCACCATATTATGGTCACTGTTGCCCAAGGGGCCTTGCACAACAAGATTGCTAACTAATCCTTCCTCATTACACAATACCCAGTCTAGGATGGCCTGCCCTCTAGTAGGTTCCACTACATATTGGTTTAAAATCCCGTATACTGTACATTCCAGGTTACAATATAATATAATAATTAAGGGCGGCACAGTGATACAGCAGTAGAGTTGCTGTCTTACGGCGCTGGAGGCCCGAGTTCGACCCTGACTATGGGCACTTTCTGTATGGAGTTTGTACGTTCTCCCTGTGACCGCATGGGTTTTCTCCGGGTGCTCCTATATTCCAAAGATGTGCTGATTTGTAGGTTATTTGGCCTCTGTAAATTGTGTGTTGGAAATTGTGCGTGGGCGTGTAATTGGCTTCTGTAAATAGTGTGTAGGGAAGAGTTAGTGTTTGGGTGATCACTGTTGGAGCAGACTCTGGGCTGAAGGGCCTGTTCACGCGTTGTATCTTTAACAAAACTTTTTTTTAAAGTCACCTTTTAATGCTGGTTCCATTGGTGCTATCATGCCTGAGACCACTACAGAGAGCTGAGCAAGGGGCCATTGTGATTATAGCTTTTGCACTCATATGGTAACAGAATCTCCTCCTGAAGCACCCCCAGAGACGAGTGGCTGAAAGAATTGTAACCAAGGTTGAGTGGAGTGCACGGACGAGGCTCCCCTGAGACAAGGTCAGAAGTGTAAGTACCACTGGTTGGCATTGAATAATTCTGAGGTCACAGACACTGCTGATGTTAATTCAAGTTGCTGATGTTTCCCTGTGATTCTCATTACCGAAACCATAACCAATAACAAAAGGGCAGTTTAAAAAAGATGCCTTATTCCCATCTATTCAAACCTGATCTCAGTGAATGATTGGGAACAAATTGTTGTTTCTTTATGAAGAGGGTCACACTCTGAGCTAGCCGGTTAAGCCCCAGCTTATCTCCCATCTAGGCCCAGTGCAGTTCTGGGGGAGCATTGCACCTTGCCCATTGATGCCCCAACGCTGTGGGTCTCGACATCAGCGGCAGCCAACAGGAGGGGTGGTTGTGCTTTTTGTTCAGAGCCTTCAGACTCTTGGGCAGAAACCACACCAATATCTCCCAATTTAAAGGCAGAATTATTTCTCATGCAGACTCCAATCAGCGAAGGACTGTAAATCGGTACCAATTATGCACAATAGCAAACACAGTCAATCAAAGTAATGTGGGCTCATATTGTCCTGAAGGTAGATTATCTAATCGCCTACATTTTGGCTGGGATAAGCGCACAAGACCCTATTGGATTGGAGCAAGAGTAGGTCAGGTGGGCTTCTCGACGCTGGTCAGATCTGATCTTGGCCTCAGATCCACTTCTCTGCTCTATCCCAATGATCTTCAGTCTCCTCCATTCCAAATAAACCAACCCTTGTACATCCAATTTTTCTTAACTACATTTTTGTGTCCATATAAATCTCCTCTGCACCCTCTCCAGTGCAATCACGGGGTGGGAGATTGCAACCTTCACGTGGTCCACCCTGTTTCGACTAATGCAATCAGCCCAACGTGCACAAACAAGATCAAATAGAACAAGTTGACCTACAACTTTTGGCTGTGCACGCCGTACGCAAGAAGAAGAAGTGCAATCACAAGTTTCTTGTAAAGGGCTGACCAGAACAGGGTACACACAAGCTGTGGATGAACTAGTGTTGCACACAGCCTATACTCCCTATTCTTGTTTTTTTCGCTATGAAGGACTGCATGCCAAGGTCCTTCTGCAACGAGACATTAAGGATTAAGCCCTCTGTAGAAGCCTCTCAAACACTTGAATTTGTATTGTCCCAGGAGGTCACATGAATGGCACTGGTACTCTCTGCGCAGAGGGTCCTAACACTACAAATGCACCAATAACGCAACACATGGCTTTCTTTACATTCATGGTGTCATTCAGTTTATACAATCATACCGTGTCTTGCATAGATTTTATGAATAACGTTGATTTATGAACTAAAAAGAAAAATCTGCTCTTTCACATAAAGGAAGGCAGCCTCTAAGTCTTTTTAGCCACATTTCCCCATTGTCTTTTAAGGATCTGTGGATGGACAGACTTGTTTGGTTTATTTTGTCACATGTACCAAGTTACAGTGACAAAAAGTTTCTATTTTACACTACCCTATGTATCCATTTATGGTAATGAATTGCTTGGATAGCACACAAAACACTTTTTTGTCACTGTAACTTGGTACATGTGACAAAATAAACTGGTCTGGAGAGTGCAGAATACAGTGTGACAGTTAGAGAAAAAGAGCAAATAACAAAAAAGTGCAAGGCTATCAACCACATAGACTGGAAATTTATCCCTAACAAATGAGGTCTGTTCTAGAGTCTAATAATACCAAGCAAGAAGCTATTCTTGAATCAGGTGATTATGTCTCCATTCTATTCATTACCTGCCCATTTATTTGCATTCCCTCATCTTTAAATACTTTATCCATATTTCTCTGGTTTAAAACATTCTTGCTACTTTTTGTGCAACTGACAAGATTATCAAAAGGACACAAAATGCTGGAGTAACTCAGCAGGACAGGCAGCATCTCTGGAAAATATGGATTGGTGACGTTTTGGGTCAAGACCCCTTTTTTAGACTCCCATCCATTACTTCATTTTGACAAGATTATTCGATCAGAACTTAAATTTTCCGTAGATATTGCTGATCTACTGAATGTTTCCAGTGTTTTGTTTTTATTGCAGACTTCCAGCAACTGCAGTTTCTTTTGATTTTTTTTTTTTACACACCTACCTGAAATCCACCCTGTTTCTTCCTCGAAGAATCGGTGAAAACATGACATCCTCCATAAAACCCGGCTTGATCCGTGGCATGACTCTTACATGGCGTTTCTTTTTACGCAATGCAGCATGAGTTTATTTGGCCCACAGTAGCTGTGCTGGCCCTCTGAAAGACAAAACTTCCCTTCATCCTTCCCATTTGTTGATCATGCTTTACTATGAACTATTTTTGATGTCACCATCAAATCTGGCACTCAAAAGGAACTAATTGTTCCCACTGATAGTGACATTGGTCACAAGAGAAGACAAAGCTGAGGTCCCTCACAAGTTCCCTTTGTCAGTCTTTTTGTTTCTTTAATGAGTTAATATGATCTGGTACAAGTCTCACACCCTGGGGATTGTGGTACTGTGCTGGCTTGGCAGATTTTCCAGACTATATTAGTTGTTATTTTTATTTAGGCTCCAACACAAATTTAATTATTTTTTTCTTAGAATATGCCATGGCAAAATAACAATGTTTCTCTCTGGAAGTTTAAGGAAAGCATGGGAAATGGAACACGAGTTTCAAGGGAATGCACTCGCTAAACTAGGTGGGTTGGAAAGGAGTGTCAGAACTCGGGCTCCAAAACGTGGGCAGGAAGTGTTGCAAATATCGGCTGAGAAGGAAGATGCCGTAGTGAGTGCAGATTATCAGAGTTTTATCTTCAATACAAAAGCATCGATGAATAGTTGCAACTAACAGTGGTTTACAGCAAGTTACATTTTCAATACAACAGGAGTGATCAACCTCTTCCATATCGAGACACTGCATGTGCAGAAAGTTCTCCAATGCATGATGTGATTTCCAGTGAGTGGGAAAGAACTCTCACTTGGGATAACTTCACTAGTACATTGTTACCCTCTAGATCAGGGTCTCTGCTGACATGTAGACACAAGAGACTGTATATTGGAATTATTTGGGATATTGCATGCAGTTTTTGTTGCCCCATTACGGGAACTTTGTGGAGGTTTTGCAGAAGGTGCAGAGGAGCTTTATTTACCAGAATGCTGCCAAGGTTAGGGAGTTTCAGCTACCAGGAGAGGTGGGATAAACTTGGAATGATTTCCCTGTAGCGTCGGAGGGTGAGGAGAGATGATAGAAATGTGTAAAATTATGAGGGGTGTAGATAGGATAGACAATCAGAACCTTCATCCCAAGGTGGAAATGTCCAACACTAGAGGGCATAGCTATAAGGTGAGAGAGGGAAAGTTTAATGAAGATGTACGGAGCAAGCTTTCTACACAGAAGGTGGTGGGGGCCTGGAATGCATTAGCAGGGATGGTGGTAGAGGCAGATACGACAGTGGCGTTTGAGGCTCGTTGATGGGCACATTGAAGTACAAGGAATAGAGGGATATGGATCATGTACAGACAGATAAGATCAGTTTACATTGGCATCATGTTTGGTGCAAACATTGTGGGATGAAGGGCCTGTTCCTGTGCTGTACTGTTCTGCAGTAACGTACAATCTGTTGGAGAAGCTCAATGAATTCAGCGCTATCTGTAGAGGGAAGTGGAAAGGCAGCATTTTGAGGTTGGAACCTTTCAAGTAGACTAGTGCTATGTTGGACTTTAACTGACATTAGGACATCAGGTGTTTCTCCAAATTCTGAAATTGTTTGTTTTTGATTGCATCATTACTGGAGGTTTTAGGAACCAGATATCACAGATTCAAGACACTTGGCAAAAGTTGAAAATGCGTTGTCTTAGTCCAAAATGAAAGGAAGCACCACTTTCAAAAGGGAATTGTATATTCTTCAGAAGGGGAAACTAAGCCAGGACCTGCAGTCAACCAGCTAACTCGTCGAGTGAGCCGGCATAAGATGCAATGGGTCAAATGACTTCTTTGTGAGCTGTAGGTCTCTGTTTGATTCTAACATGAGATCCAAATTAATATTGTTTAAGAAGGAACTGCAGATGCTGGAAAATCGAAGGTACACAAAAATGCTGGAAAAACTCAGCGGGTGCAGCAGCATCTATGGAGCGAAGCAGATAGGCAACGTTTCGGCCCGAAACGTTGCCTATCTCCTTCGCTCCATAGATGCTGCTGCACCCGCTGAGTTTCTCCAGCATTTTTGGGTACCTTCCAAATTAATATTGTTATTTTAGTATTCCAGGTGTAAATCCTTGAGCTGTTGCATCTTTTATCTGATTGTGGCATTCCCTGTCTATCGTCTTAAGAACCTGAACAAATTATGTTGTTTCAGGATTAGTGAAACGTAGGAGAAACTATGTCTAAGATTGTTACCATGGTGAGCCTCCTTATCATGGCTACAACACTGAACCTTGTCAAGGTGCCAGAGTGTCCATGCCAGGCAGTATCATTGTTGTATTCCACCTTCCATCAGCTGGCTTTAACTATTAATAGGTTGGGAAAAGTCATTTATTTACAGTCTTAGTGACGCACAGAAGGGAAACCGCCCTTCGGCCCACCAAGTCCATGCCGACCATTAGCTACCTATTTACACTCACTATTTGCACTAATCCCAATTTAGTCCCACTTTTTTTAATAAGTTTTCCTACATCCTCAAAAACTGCCCACTGATTCTACCACTCACCTACACACTAGGGGCAATTTACAGCGGCCATGAACCCATTGACCCACATGCATTTGCAGTGTGGGAGGAAACCGGAGCACCCAAGGAAGACCCACACAGGGAGAACATGCGGACTCCACACATGCTGCACCTGAGGTTGGGTTCGAGCCTGGAGCTATGAGGCAGCAGCTCGACCAGTAATGCCAATGCCACTGTGCTGGTCTGCTTACTGCCTATCCTTTGGTTATTTCTTCTTCTACAAAGTACATTTGGGTGAAAATGTGTCTGATTCTGGAAAGAAAAAAAGCTTCACAAGTATAGAACGCAAAGTGCTGGAGTAACTCAGCAGGTCAAGCAGCACTCTAGAGATCATGGCTAGATTCAGTTTGGGACCATTCTTAAGTCTCCATTTAAATAACCCAATTTAGTAACTCAATTTAATAACCATAGCCCAAAGCTCACTATATCCACTTGAGTGCTTCAGAGGTGTAGTCACTTTGGTGGTCAAAGCAAGATCTAGTTTGTGGATATCAAGCATTCATAAACAATGTCATGGCACTGTCAAGGTGATCTCTAAGTGGCTAAGGGATAAATGTTGACTGGGTCACCAGGAATGAACTCCCACTAGCCAATGAAATAGAGCATTGGGAATTTTTGAAAAAAACAACCAGAACCTTGGCTTATTGAACATTGCCTGACATGGAATGGTTCAGTTACGTGGAGAGACTGGAGAGGCTGGATCTGTTTTTCCTGGAGCAGAAAAGGTTAAGAGGGAACATGATTGAGGTATCTAAATGACTAAGGGTATAGATCAGATAGACTACAGGAAACCTTTCCCCATATCAGAGGGAGACAAAAGTAGAAGACCTAGATTTAGGATAAGAGGGAAGAGATTTACAGGGGATGTGAGAGGTTCTCTTTAACCCAGAGTGATGAGTATCTGGAATAAATTGGGTTGTGGATGAATTAAACTGGTACATAGGCAAATAACTGTATACAAATGGGAGAGTCTAAAGATAGCTAGCGACGGGACTCAGAGTTCAGCAGTGTAATGGTGTTATTGAAAAAGCTGTTCCTCAGCCTGCTTGTGCAAGACCTGAGGCTCCTGTACCGCCTCCCTGATGGGAGGAGGGCAAACAGTCCATGGTTAGGGTGGGAGGGGTCCTTGATGATTTTCCCGGCCCGTCTCAGACACCGTTTTCAGTGGAGGGCATCCATGGCAGGGAGCGGGGCACCGATGATGTGCTGAGTGGTTTTCACCACCTGTTGCAGTGCCTTCCTGTCAGCTGTGGTGCAACTGCTGTACCATACCGTGAAGCAGGTGGTCAGGATGCTATCGATGGTACAGCGGTAGGAGTTGGACAGGATCTGGGGGGACAGGTGAGCTTTTTTAAGCCTCCTCAGAAAGTAAAGGCGCTGCTGCGCCTTTTTGATCAATTTGGTGGTAATGAGGGACCAGGACAGATCCTCTGAGATATGTACCCCGAGGAATTTGTAGTTGGAGACTCAGGATGCATCTCCACCTCAGTCCCGTTTATGTGCATGGGGGTATGCCACCTCTGGTCTTCCTGAAGTCAACAATGATTTCCTTCGTCTTCTTGGAGTTGAGGACGAGGTTATTGTTGGTACACCAGGCTGCCAGGTTCTGGACCTCCTCCCTATAGGCTGATTCATTGTTGTTGCTGATCAGTCCTACCACTGTGGTGTCATCAGCAAATTTTATGATGGTGTTGGAGCCATACATAGGGACGCAGTCATGGGTGAAGAGGGAGTAGAGGAGAGGGCTGAGCACACAGCCCTGTGGCACAGTGTAAGAGTGGAGGAGGTGAGGTTGTTGATCCTAACAGACTGTGGTCTGTTGGTGAGGAAATCCAGTGTCCAATTGCAGAGGGAGGTGGTGATGCCAAGTCCACTGAGTTTGGTGATCAAGCTGGCGGGGATGACAGTGTTAAAGGTGGAGCTGAAGTCGATGAACAACAACCTGATGTAGGAGTTGTTGTTGTCCAGGTGGGTCAGGGCAGAGTGTAGGGCCGCCGATATGGCGTCCTCTGTAGATCTGTTGGCCCGGTAGGCAAACTGATGGGGGTCCAGTGTGGGGGGGAGGCTGGCTTTGACGTGAGCCAAGATCTGCCGCTCGAAGCACTTTGCGATGATGGAGGTGAATGCCACTGGACGGACGTCGTTGAGACTCCCTGAAGCTGATTGTTTGGGCACTGGCACAATGGTTGAGGTCTTGAGGCAAGTAGGGACGACACCCTGGGCCAGTGACAGATTGAAAATGTCAGTGAAGACCAGGGATAGTTGTCCAGCACATGCCCTGAGCACACGCCCGGGATGCCATCGGGGCCGGCAGCTTTGTGCTCATTCACCTTGAGATGAGGAGCTCGAAACAGGTCTTAGGTAAAATGGGACTCATTAAGCCAGCCGCTTGTTCACAGTCTTGCCTGTTCCTCCATTCTGGAATAAGCTATTAAAATATTAAGCGAAGGTTACAACAGGCATTCCAATGTGACCAGCCGTGACATTGCTTCATCTCCATTCTCTCCAATTCTCTGGAATGCATCCTGAGCCTTCACTTTTTCGAAGGCCACAGTAATCAACAGAACGACTGGTAGATAAAGAATTCTAAGCCTCCCTGCTTTACAAGCCCGGACGAGCCCTTTACACTGAATGTTTTCAGCACCAATTGGTCTGGTGGGCTGGGCTGAAACTGAACGACAAGTCTAGTCCAGGAAAACTTTACTGCTGTGCATTTTACAAACAACTACCTTTTTTTTCTTTTGAGGAATGAAATCTTCACTGACTGGATTATTCCAGTGTGATATTTTACATTCTGCATTTAATCCTTCCTTACCCTCATCTGCCACTTTCCCAAGAGCTTGCTTGATAATGGCAGCATGTTAAACTTGCCTTGGGAGAGTAAGTTAGGGGGGGCAGTATCATGTCCTGCAGTCCTCAAAATGATGATTTAAATCTAAGCAACCTTTGGGTGGAAAAAAAGGGCTGGAACTATTCTTCATTTGCACAAAATGAGCAAGTGTTGACCCTGAAGGACGGCCTGAGAAGGAAATCACTGTGTCAGCTTGTCCAGATATCCCAGTGCAGGAGAGTGTCTCCAGAAGGTAAGGAGACAAGTGTGAAACCTATTGGCTTCAGTGTATTGTGTCTTGAAATACCGCCATGATTGCAGAGTGCTGAACTGAGCCTCTTCCCATGACTTTTCTCTCAGTTTGGTAGGGCCGCACAGTGGTAGAGTTGCTGCCTTACAACACTAGGGACAGGGTTTGATCCTGACTATGGGTGTTTGTTTGTACGGAGTTTGTACGTTCTCCCTGTGAGTTATGTGGATTTTCTCCGGGATCTCGTTTCTTCACACACTCCAAAGATGTACAGGTTTGCAGGTTAATTAGCTTAGTATAAATGCAAAGTTGCTCTAGTGTGTGCAAAATAGTAGTAATGTGCAGGGATCGCTGGTCAGCATGGACTCGGTGGGCCGAAGGGCCTGCTTCCACTCTGTATCTCTAAACGAAACTAAACTAAGATCACTAGCTTGTCAGGGACAGGAAACTCAGGAAGTTTCTTCCCAGCTGTTATCAGGCAACTGAACCATCCTCTCATCAGTGGTCCTGACCTTCCATCTACCTTATTGGAGACTTTTGAAGTATCTCTTGCACTAAACATTATACCCTGTATCATGGATGTGAACACTGGGCAGCTTGATTGTAATCATTTATAGCCTTTTCGTGACTGGATCGCATACAGCAAAAATTATTTTCATAGTATCTCAATACATGTGACAATAATGAACTAAATTAAAGTAAACTGAACTAGGATGGGATGCAGAAAGGGATATTACTCCTGCCCTCCGAGAGCCTCCCAGTGCTAGAAGCATCACAGCAATTTCCATCGTGGGCCGGCCTGAAGGCTGGTTTGTGCGTTGTTGCATATCTGATGCAATGCCGTGGCAACCAGCTTTGTTAGGCCTGGAATGGATCGCAGCATTGTGAAGGCACAATGGCTGACTAAGCAGTTGGCACAGCCTTAACCTGCTTTTGAAAAGCGTGGGGGGCGGCGGGGGAAGGAATGCCTAAGTCGATTTTGTCTCTGAGACCTACATCATGGCATACAGCTTCTTAAATAAGTGTAGAGTGATGCTAAATATACATTTTCTACCCAGCTTTCATGAAGGATTTAAGCGCTGTTGAAATACATTGAGATTATTTTTACTGGTAATGGAAACTATCTTGTCTAATCCTGCAATTTTCCCAGGAGTGCCACTTGCATTGGCAGCGTAATGTTAGGGCTGGGGCAGGGAAGAGGTGGGGAGGGAGATGTTGTCTTGGGAAATATCTCTCTTCTCCGCTCCATATATACCAATTCCACTGCTGAGACTGTCATTTTAAAATTTCACTTTTGGCCTGAATAAAGTGGGCGCCTGCGTCTAAATCGTGGCATGGAGCACATTCGTACTTGACATCTGACAGCTGTGTTCCTCGACGGATTTGCGGGACTGTAAAACCAGGATCAGCATCCGAAGCAAAACTTTGCATCTTTTTAGAGTGATTTTTCAACAGTTTTGTGGGTGAGCTTCAGAATCTCCCTCGGCAGTACAGATGGGACCGGTGAGAATAAAAGTGTCGTTGGACGAGGGATACATGTTGCCCAGGGAACTGAGGGAGTTATATCCTCAATTTCATGACGGAATATATCCTCAATTTCAAGGCCTTGTGCTCCTTCGGCAATGTGGCAGCCCGTCAGTACCAGTGGAGGTGACAGCCAACACCATGTGGTCACGTCCCTGCTGCAGGAGCTGAATTCTTGGCCCTCTGAACACACCGTTCAGAGCTGTTTTCTTTTTGCTGTTGTCACACTTTCTAGAACAATGAGATGATGTTGCTTCATTCCTCCGGAATCCATTTTGTGGGCTGCTTTTGTTCTTTTTGGGATACTTTCATGGATTTCTAACTACCAGGCACCTGTAGGTTATGATCACCAAAGTTATGGACACCCCTACATAAGAATGAGCTCCCATAGTAACGTTCAATTCAAAAGTTTAACATGTGTACACACTTTCATTCCTGTGAGAGACAGCACCAGTTTCTTCTCTATTCGTCCGTAATAGTTCTTATCAGTCTCATGTGTCTTTGATGCCATTCATTACAATACTGTGCAGATGTGCTTACCATTTTTTTTGTTAATCTTCCAATTTATAGACAAAATAAACTTATAGGTGTCTGTAAAAACATCTGTTACCCAGGGATGGCTTGTACAGTGTCTGGGGAACATCAAAACTTTTTACTCCACGCTTTCACATATTCTAGAGTCCCATTCAAGTGATGTGGGAACTGGTTTACATAGAAACATAGAAACATAGAAATTAGGTGCAGGAGTAGGCCATTCGGCCCTTCGAGCCTGCACCGCCATTCAATATGATCATGGCTGATCATCCAACTCAGTATCCCGTACCTGTCTTCTCTCCATACCCCCTGATCCCTTTAGCCACAAGGGCCACATCTAACTCCCTCTTAAATATAGCCAATGAACTGGCCTCAACTACCTTCTACGGGAGAGAATTCCAGAGATTCACCACTCTCTGTGTGAGAAAGGTTTTCCTCATCTCGGTCTAATAAATTTCCCCTTTATCCTTGAGCTGTGACCCCTTGTCCTGGACTTCCCTAACATCGGGAACAATCTTCCTGCATCTAGGTTTATAAACCAGAACACTTTTAAAACTGGATAGATTAAACTCAACTTTGAAGTAGACTTCTGTGAAGCAACTATATCTGGCCTGCAATCTCGGCAGCAGAACACAACGGGCCACCTCTTCTTGCTCTTACCACAAACTTGTTTTCTAATTGTTTTGCACAAAAGGCAAAAAATGCCTTTTTTTTTGCTGTCTTTTTTTATTGTCTTGTAGAATTCTTGTGTAATTTATGTAGTATTTATGTTTTTGTGTATTCATCTGAGTTTGCCTGTAATCCCGCTGTAAACAAGATTTTCCTTGTATGTGTGTACTTCACCGCAATTGTGCGTATGACAACAAACATGACTCGACTATCTGGTGAATCTGCATCACTTCCCACATCTGTTGTCACAGACCTTTCCGCTCCCCCCCCATCCCTACCACTCTCAGGGTCCCCGGGTTCACCTTGCTCCCTGCCTATATCTTCACCCCTCTCTCGCCTCTCAAGGGGCGGCTGAAAACCTGCTCAGTGGTCCTTTAACGGGGTTAGCTTCTGTTTATGTACCTTGACGGCCTTGTCGAGAACTTGGTATGTTTTATAGCATGAAAGGTGATGCATTTGTTTGTGCTTGCTTGTACCCCTGCCAGTTTCCTTTCCTCTGTCTGATAATGGAGAGAATAATGGATGGCACTGAGTGCCTTTAAACTCCAATGCACTTTGAATGTGTGGAGATTCGTTAGATTTCTCTATTGAGCTGGGTCAGAGTCTAACTCGGTCGAATGGTTCTTCATGCTTTCATTATAATGGTTTCCGCCATGAGAATGGAAACATTGTGAATCATTCCAATGCTCTGTATTAATGGACTTTCTGTGACTCTCCCCAGAATTCATTAGGCTGTTCGCTTTGGCCACAACAATTAAGTGTTTTTGTGTTCAGTTAAAAAAACTTGGCATGTGATTATTTTATAAAGCACAGTGCAAAAACAAACCATTCAGCCCTGAAGTTCCATTTGTCAGCAGCCTCCTACCTCTGTTTAGCATACTCAGTTGGCATGCCTGCCTCTTCTATATTTATATCACTAACATTTCCTTAAATGCATCAACACTATTTACCTCTGCTGCTCTGTGCAGTGACAGGCATTGCATTTTAACTTTTGGCCCATCGAGTCTGTGTCGATCACCAACAATCCATATTTACTCTACATCTACCCCAAGCTATTTCAGTCTCCCCCTCCATGCCCATCAACTCCCTCCAGATTCTACCACTCACATGCACATTAAAAGGCAACTTACCAAGGCCATTTAATCTACAAACAGACATGGCTTTGATATGGGACGAAACAGACACAACCGGAGGAAATCCAGTCACAGGGAGATATGCAAGCTCCTCTCTGACAGCATTGTGGAGGTCAGGAATGAACCCACGTCTCTTGAGCTGAGAGGCAGTGGCTCCACCAGCTGCACCATGTTGGTATTGGTTTATTATTGTTCTTATTAGAATTAGTATTTGTTTATTATCGTCATGTGCACTGAGATAAGGTGAAAAACGTTGTTTTGTTTGTTCTTCAGGCCAATTATACTCAGCATGACTAAAACATGTAGTGCTAAAGAAAAGGGAAATGAAGTGCAGAATATCGTGTTACAACTACAGACAAAGTGCAGAATAAAAGAAAAGTGCAGTGGCCACAATGAGATAGATCAGGAATACATCCTTAGCATCCGAGAGGTCTGTTCAAGAGTCCGATGGGACGAGATTTCAAGCTTTTGTTTCTTCTGCTCAACAAGAGAGGGGTGAAGAGAGAATGACTGGGGTGTGATAATTTCATCTGTCTTCCCTAGAAAGTGTGAAATATAAATGGAATCGATCTTGGGAAAAAGCTATTAACATGCCAAGCTGTGATTGATCAGTAAAGGATGTTTTCTGTGGTGCATCTGTAGAAATTGGTAGAGTTATGGAGACAAGCTGAATTTCCTTAGTGTTCTGAGGAAGTGGAGACATTGCCGTGCTTGCTTGATCATTGCATTGATGTGGTTGGTCCAGGACAGATTGTTGGTGATATTTCCAACTAGGAACTTTGTGCTCTTGACCATCTCTACTTTAGCACTGGGTGGCACCAGCAATGGCTGCCTCTGCCTGCCTCATTCATTCCTTCTTTGTTGTTTTGTAGTGTGTGTTAAATGTATGTTTTGGTGTTTTTTAGCTTGTTTTATGTGGGGGGCCGGAGGGGGGGGGGGAAGGGGGGGGGTTGGGGGAAACCTATTTTTAATCTCTTACCTCAACAGAGATGCAATTTTTTTCTGTATCGTACCTCCGTCCGCACTACGGCCTTACATCGAGGAGCTGGTGGCCTCTGTGGGATCCACTTCGGGAGCCCCAAACGCAGGAGCCTGCGGACTTAACATCATGGAGCTGGCGATCTCTTTGCCAGGGATTGATCTCGGAGCTCCAACTGCAGGAACCTGCGGATTTTTACATCGTGGAGCTCGCAGTCTCTGGTTAGAGACCGACTTTGGGAGCTCCAAGTCGCAGGTGCTTCGATTGCCCCGATGCGGGGGCTTCTATTGCCCCGATGCGGGGGCTTCTATTGCCCCGATGCGGGGGCTTCTATTGCCCCGATGCGGGGGCTTCTATTGCCCCGACGGGGGCGGGGGCTTCGTTCGCTGGCTGCGGGAGCTTCGATCGCCCCGACTGTGGATGGTTCGACTGCTCCGACTGCGGGAGAATAAAGAGGGAAGAAGATTGGACTTTATTGCCTCCATCACAGTGAGGAACGTAGGAAATCTGCTGTGGTGGATGTTTATGTTAACTTTTATGTAGTTGTGTGGCTTGCTGCTTTTTTTTAGCATGGCTGTGTTGTAAATCGAATATCACTGTACCTTAATTGGTACACGTGACAATAAAAGATCTTTGAACCTTTGATGTAGACTTGGGCATGCACTCACTGTGCTGCTAGAAGTAGATGGCCAGTTTTTTTTTTAGGACATTGAAGGATAGATTGTTGTCTTGATAGCCTTGCTTACTACTAAGCTCTGTATCTCGTTTCTGATTTCCGTCCCATCATTGTTTGACATCTGGCACACTAAGGTAGGTTTATCTGCAACTTGTAAACAGAATTTGGCCATACAGCCTTGAGTGTAGAGGGAATATAGTAAGGGGCTGAGAACGCAGCTTAACAGGGCACTGTTGAGAATTATCATAGAGGTTGATTTGTTGCCTGTTTGTTTGCAGTCTATGGGTCAGGAAGTGAAGAATCCGGTTGTAGAGGGTGTTGCTGAGTTCTAGGTGCAGGAGCTTGTAGATGTTTTTGGTTGGAATAATGGTCTTGAAGACAGAACTCTAGTCAATAAATAGGAGTCTGAAATACTGTAGGTTTCCTTGTTATCCAGATTTTCCAGGAATGAGTTTGGGGCCAGGGGGGTGATATCTGCCATGAATCTGTTGCAATCTGATCTGAAGTAGTTTAGTAATTTAGGCATTTTTTTCACACAGGCAGAGATCATTCTGCCCATATCTTGGGGCTATTTCAACCTTCCAGTACTTGTACAATGGTGTGACAGCTGGGCTTCAGTCAGGCGGGTGTCACTGTTGTAACATAAAATGCAGCAAACAATTTTAAACCGAAGATAGACACAAAATGCTGGAGTAACTCGGCTGGGGCAGGCAGCATATCTGGAGAGAAGGAATGGGTGACGTTTCGGGTCGAGACCTTTCTTCAGACTGAAAATCACGGGAAAGGGAAACTAGAGATATAGACGATGCTGTAGAGAGATATAGAACAAATGAATGAAAGATATCCGAAAAAGTAACAATGATATAGGAAAGAAGCCATTGTTAGCTGTAGCTAGGTGAGAATAAAAGCTGGTGGGACTTGGGTGGGGAAGGGTTGAAGAGGGAAAGCAGGGGTTACTTGAAGTTAGAGAAATTAATATTCATACCACTGGGGCTGTAAGCTGCCCCACCGAAATATGAGATGTTTTTCCTATTTGCATTTAGCCTCACTCTGACAACGGAGGAGGCCCAGGATCGAAAAGTCAGTGTGTGAATGGGAATTAAAATGTTTAGCAACCAGGAGATCAGGTAGTTCCAGTGGACTGAGCGAAGGTGTTCAGCGATACGATCACTGTTTGGTCTCACTATAAATTGTCCCTAGTGAGGAGTAGAACCTGATAGAAGTTGATCCAAATGTGGGGTGAATAAAATGATATTGGTATAGGATTCATGTAAAAAATGGGTGTATGATGGTGGGTGTGGACTCGATGGGATGCCTGTTTCCATGCTGGGTAACTAAAAAGCATTGTAGAATCTTGCTTATTTGGCTGACTACACAGAAATGTAATGGCTCACCCAGTGACCAACACGTGCGAGGGAGAGGGGAAGTGACGTGTGCGCTCGCTAGTATTTACACCTCAATCAACATAATTCAAAATATTTGTCAAGTGGTTCGTTTATTGTGAGATCTTGCTCTGCCCAGAACGGTGTTCCTTTAGATTGTAGAGGAAGGAACTGCAGATGCTGGTTTACACCAAAGATAGTCACAAAATGTTGGAGTAACTCAGTGGACCAGGCAGCATCTCTGGAGAAAAGGAATAGGTGACGTTTCTTGAGTCAGAAGAAGGGTCTCAACCAGAACCGTCACCTATTCCTTTTCTCTGGAGATGGTGTGTGACTCACTGATTTGCTCTGGCATTTTGTGTTCCTTTGGATTGCTGCTTGGCTGACTCTTCCATCTGTAAAGGTTTCATTTTGTTAACTCGACCCCAAATGTTTGCGTAATGAAGTCTGCTGCTTGCTATTTGGACAATGGTGAAGAGCAGCAGTGACAATGGCAGGAGTGGCAATGGCACGAGCTATTGCTGGGTCCTGGGTAACTCCAGTAATGTCGCCTACATTCCCCTTGTAACCGTCCCTGCAGAGCAAATCAGAGAGGCAAATAATGATTCCAATTATGAAACAACAGTGTGCTGTCTCCAACTCCATGTACATTACTGGAGATTGTGGGATGTGATGGGAAGATCTTAATAATTCAGATATTTGACTAATTTAGTAGGCATCTTGAGAATGTTTTTCATTCTTTTTTCATGGGATAAGGTGTGTTACTTCTCAGAACAGTTTGTTCTATTTGATTTAAGTTAATAAATAGGATTATCCATTCAACCCAGAGAGGTTTAATTTTGTACTCTTGAATAAGCAGTTAAAACAATGCTAACTCATTTAGTATAGTTTAGAGATACAGCACGGTAACATGCCCTTCGGCCCACCGAGTCCACGCCGACCAGCGATCCATGCACACTAACATTATCCTACACACACTAGGGACAATTTACATTTATACCAAGCTAATTAGCCTACAAACCTGTATGTCTTTGTGTGTGGGAGAAAACCCATGTGGTCATGGGGAGAATGTACAAACTCCGTACAGACAGCACCTGTAGTCAGGATCGAGCCCAGGTCTCTGGTGTAGTAAGGCAGCAACTCTACTGCTGCGCCACCATGCCGCTGCGATTTGTGCGTATGACTGTATGAGTGTGTGTATGCACGTGCAAGAATAAGGAGTGAGTGTGAGTAAGAAGGAGTAGGGTGTGAGTACAGAGGGAATATGAACACGAGTAAGGACGTAATGAGTGTAAAACCCCTGTCCCACGGTACGAGTTAATTCCAAGAGTTCTCCCGAGTTTGCCCCGATTCGAACTCGGAGATTTACAGTAATGGCCACTCGTCGGTACTCGGGGCTCTCGTGGACATTTTTCATCATGTTGAAAAATTTCCCGTGCTTACCTGCAGTTAGCGAGTCTTCCCGAGTACCTGCCGTTAGCACTAAGAGACGTCCCCATCTCCGACGTACCCGCTACGTTCATTCTCCGTGCTTACCACGAGTTTGATTTTTTTTAAACTCGGGAGAGCTCTTGGAATGAACTTGCACCGTGGGACAGGGCTATTAGGACGGAGTGTGTTTGGTTTGTAGCACAGCAGCACAGTGTTCACGATCTTTTGGTTTAGTTTAGAGATACAGCGTGGAAACGGGCTCTCCGGTCCACCGTGTCCCTGCCAACCAGCGATTCCCCGCAGACTAACACTATCCTACACACACTAATGCCCCTGTCCCGCTTAGGAAACCTGAACGGAAACCTCTGGAGACTTTGCGCCCCACCCAAGGTTTACATGCGGTTCCCGGAGGTTTTTGTCAGTCTCCTTACCTGCAACATCCGGCAACCACCTGCAACCTCCGGGAACCGCACGGAAACCTTGGGTGGGGCGCAAAGTCTCCAGAGGTTTCAGTTCAGGTTTCCTAAGTGGAACAGGGGCATAAGGACTATTTTACAATTTTATCAGGTTAATTAACCTACAAACCTATACATCTTTGAAGTGTAGGAGGAAACCGGAGCTCCCTGAGAAAACCCACACAGGTCACGAGGAGAAGGTAAAATTCCAGTCAGACAATCAGGATCGGAGCCGGGTCTCTGGCCCTGTCAGGCAGCAACCCAACTGCTGCGCCACCGTGCCACCAGAGCTGATCCCATGGAGTTCCCAGACGGTGTGCTGCTTCATCAATGTTTAGACATAGCTTGGTAATTTAGATAATTGTGCTGTCAATTTGTGCAGAACAAGGTGGTACGGGAGCAGATCACAAGTGGACATCCTTATCTAGAGGATTCCTGGCATAGCCCTGGATTTGTATTCCCATTTAAACATTTACACATTTATCTAGTTGATGTAAATGTTTCTTCATCTCTTCTGCCCTTTGCTATCACCCACAACCAGTGACTTCTGCTCATTGACCTGTCTACTGCAGGGGACCAGTTTCTTATCAATTAGATGTTTTTGAGCAACTCCTATGAAACTGCCTTCAATCATTTCACCGGCAGAGCCGTACAGCAGGGAAACAGGCCATTCAGTTCAACTACGGAATCAAGGGATATGGGGAGAAAGCAGGAACGGGGTACTGATTTTGGGATGGTCAGCCATGATCATATTGCACCTACTTCTGCACCTGCTTTCTGTTTCTATGTAACTAATCCAGGCCAACCCGTGTTTGACCCATCTCCCTCGCAATCGTTCCCATCCACCTACTTGTCTAAATGTATTTTAAATGTTGTCATTGAACCTGTGTCAACCACTGTAAGGAGAACACCACCGTACACTTGCTCCCACTGGAGCTAGGCCCTTCACTCTGGCAACTCAGATTGTAAAATTCCCTGCTGATGCCCAACCAGGGTGGCACTGTGGCACAACAGTAGATCTCTGCCTAACAGTAGGTATGTTACAAAACCTACCTGAATCGTGGCTGAGCATCTGCCCCACCCCTTGTGTGTGATTTTGGAGCTGTTTGGAGGGGGCGGGTTTAAAACCCGATTTTTACTAGGCTGTTCCAATCGCAGATGTTCAGCCTAGTAAATCATTAACGGAGAATCGCTGCAAGACCCGGTCCCAAAAGCTATTATTAGTTTTATAGGCCTCGAATAGTAGATATAATAAATTTAAACGCTCTCGTTCAGTTCGCAAGCTTTCGCAGCCCCAGGGTTTTATAAAGCAAACAATTAAAGGTATGTACCTTATTTTTACATTAAATGGGGCATGTATATAACCCTATAATTATAATTATCTATAACGAATAGCTCATTTTGGGCTTTTTATATCCCGCAGTATTTTTCTCGGCATTTGAGGGCACTAATCTAGCGCGCTGTCAACATTCTAAACCTGCGCGTTCACAGAAACCCACTAGAAAACCGATTTAAATGGGCATTTATTTACAGCAATTGAACACTAAATTCCTTCCATTTGGCCTATAAATTAATGTAAATTAGATATAAAAATCATGTTATATTGTGAATTATTTGTGAATAATCTTTGGACACTTAGGCTATTTAAAAATGTTAATCTTTCCTTAAGAAATGGCCTGTTGACTATCCAAGATCACAGCTTTTTTGTAATGTCCATTGAAAATCAATAGGGAACAAGATGCTAATTTCCGAGTATGAAAATGGTCATAACTTTTTTAATACTTGAGATATGAAAGTGAATTAGGTGTCAAATTAAACTTATTGTTATGCTTTATCTGATGGGATAAATTGCAGACTTGATTTTTTAAATCTCAAAATTTTGTAACATTGCTACTAACAGCGCCAGAGATCCAGGTTCAACCTTGACTACGGGTGCTGTTTGTATGGAGTTTGTTCCTTCTCCCCGTGACTGTGTGGGTTTATCCCAGGTGCACCAGTTTTCTCCCACACTCCAAAGACATACAGGTTTGTAAACTAAATGGCTTCGGTAAAAGAGTGTAAATTGTCTCTAGTGTGTAGATTAGTGCTAGTGTACGGGGATGGGCTGGTCGGCACGGACTTGGTGGGCCGAAAGGCCTGGTACTGCACTGTTTTTCTAAAACTAAAACTAAGCTAAAACAATATTTTCTGTCTATGCCATTTTAATGACGGGAATTTCCCATGTCATATTTTTAGATATGGTTATGTTCCTGTTTCCTGTACCCCTTTTGAATTTGCACCATTTGTTTTGTATTTTGGCCTTCTGTTCTTCCAAAGAGGATTTGGCCCAGCTACAGGACTTCTTCAGAGTACTACTACCCTGGGGCTGCCATTTTCATCTCTATCTTCAGTAATCATGCTTCCACAGTGAGACCAGCACATGAGCTTCCTGTTGTCCACCTGACAGTACCTGCCTCTATTGATCGCATACTCCCACAAAGAATACAACACAGTTGTGCAGCTAGTAGAGCTGCTGCCTCACACGGGCAACGATTCAATCTGACTGTTCTGTCTGCTTCCTCCCATATCCCAAACATGTGTGGGCTGGTAGGTTAATTGGCCACAACAAAGTGCTGGAAGAATTCAGTGGGTCAGGCAGCATCTGTGGTGGGAATGGACAAGCGAAATTTCGGGACAGAACCCTCAGAGCCATGCAGCATTGAAATGGGCCCTTCGGCCCGACAAGTTTTTGATGACCATGATTCCCAATCTAAGCTAGTCCCATTTGGCCACATCTACGATTGGCCGCTTTAAATTGCCCGTCGTGTGTAGGTGAGTGGTGGAATCTGGAGGTCAATGAGAGGGGGGGGGGGGGGGGGGGGGAGGGAGGCGGAGTTTGGGGGGGGGGGTTAAATTACATTGATGTAGGATTGGTGTGTAAATGGGTGGTCGATGACAGATGCAGATTCGGGGGGCCAAGTGGCTGTTTCCGTGCCCTATCTCTCCGTGATTACATACTGCACTCAGCGTAACATTTTTACCGTGCTTAAAATGATCCTTGGGATAAAAAGACTGGTGGGCATTAAACGTTTACTGTCCTGCTGAGGAATGAGTGGAATTTTAATTCTTGGAGGGAGGCACCTGATTGAAACAATGACTAGTTTTGTTCCGATGGACAAACTCTCTCAGACACCTGGAATCCCAGGTGGTCGGCACCTTAACATGTAGATCTTGGAGCGGAACATTCTTGCCTGCATGCACACAGGCCCTGGTTGTTAGGACGTTTGTTTGTGAGTGGGCTGCAGCCCCAGACCTGACAATCCTTGACATAGAAAGTGTGTTTCTGGCTTGACATTTTTATTTTTGCTTTTGAATTGGAATAGTTTTTATTTTCTTTTACAAAATTGGGTGTCGTTGGTTATTAACATTCACTTGAGGCATCAATATTCTGTATAAAAAGAAAAGTAAGGGAAAAAAAGATGAAAATAGGAGCAGGAGAAGGTCACTCAGCCCCTTAAGCCTACCCCACCATTCCAGATGATTGTAACCGGTCTTCCCCTGGCTCAACCCCCTTCCTGTACCAGTTTTACGTAGCTTTCAAATCTCTGATCTTTCAAAGGGGGAACACAGTGGCACATTGGTGCAACGGTAGAGCTACTGCCTTACAACGCCAGAGACGGGTTTGATCCTGACTAAGGGTGCTGTCTGTAAGGAGGTTGTATGTTCTCCCTGTGACCATGTGGGTTTTCTCGGGGTGCTTCGGCTTTCTCATACACTCCTGTGATGTACAGGTTAATTGACTGCAGTTTCAAAGAATGTACAATGCAGACCGCTCAGTCCATCACCTGTGCTACTATCTGTCCTCAATAGACCGCTCCTGTAACCTGAACTTGTACCTTGTCCTTTTACCATCTGGACGCCCGCAGCAACGGCTGCGGAGGGTTGAGGTCCCGACCACGGGGGAAAATGGAGGCGGACTGGACAAATTGTGTGCCTTCCACCACAGTGATGAATGCTGTGGTGGATGTTTATGTTAAATTTTTATTGTGTTTTGTGTGTGTTCTTTATAATTGTACCGCTGCTGACATATTAATTTCACTTGCACTTATGTGCAATGTGACAAATAAACCGTATTATATTGTATTGTATTGAATCAGTGGATCCCATAGCTTCTCAGGTGATTACCCAACACTAGCATGCGTATTATCTGCCTTGGCCATCTGATGTGGTTAAAATCTGCACATTCACACCGTCTCTGTCTCCCCCTCTCTCTCTCCCTCTCCCTCTCTCCCCTCTCTCTCCCCCTCTCTCCCTCACCCTCTCCCATCCTCTCCCTCTCTCCCTCCCTCTCTCTCCCTCGCTCTCTCCCTCCTTCCCTCTCCCCCCCCCTCCCTTTCTTTCTCCCTCTCTCTCCCCCTCTCTCTCTCTCCTCTCCCCCCTCTCTCCCCTCTCTCTCCCTTCCTCCCTCTCCTCCTCTCTCTCCCCTCCCCCTCCTCCTCTTCCTCTACCTCTCCCTCTCTCTCCCTCCCCCCCTCCCTCTTCCACTCATTCTCTCTCCCTTTCTCCCTCTCCCTGTCTCTCTATCTCTCTCTCCCCCTTTTTTAAATTTTAGTTTCAAATACCTCTTTCATCTAACCTCTCCTCCCCTTATTGTATGATAAGGACCTTGACCTCTTCAGTATGTTCTTCAGATGCTACCTTAAGGAAATGTGTGCATTTACGTTGCTTTCTGCAAAGGGTTTGGAGCATATCAACGTGGCTGCGGTGTCACATGGTCACAGCAGTGAAGCAGAGCAATGCCCAGATCATGGGGGCTTGTGAGCCATGTGGAGCACCTCCGCTGAAAGATAGTCAACTTATCACATGGATCTATGAATTTCCCCAGCTTCTTTGTGGAGCCACCAATGCATGGACAAATTTTCGATTTCCTCTTGCTTACTGTATGTTGGTGGAGCACGCAGAGGCCAGGGTGTTTCAGACAAAGCTGCTCGAGGTCTTAGGCCTTGGCCCAGATGTTCAATGTCCTACTGGACGGCATCTGCTGAACACAAGCTTTGCACTGCTCACCACTTTCTGAACAGAGGTGGGGAATGAGGATCCATTGGAAGTCTGCAGTGTCTAGTTTTAAACATGGAACATAGAACATTGCAGCACAGGAAGAGTCCGGTCAGACACCATGCCTGCACCAACCATAGTTCCAACCTAACTATAGTTAAAACGTAACCAATCCCATCTGCCTGCACAGAGCCTACATCCCTCTATCCCATCTGAAGAAGGGTCTCGACCCGAAACGTCGCCAATTCCTTCTCCATAGATGCTGCCTCACCCGCTAAGTTTCTCCAGCATTTTTTGTCTCCCCTCTATCCCTGCCTCTTTAAAGATTGCTATCGTACTGCTTCTACCACCTCCTTGGCATTGCATTCAGGCACCGAAACTCTCCATGTGAAAAAAAAAGCTTGCCTCGTAAATCTCCTTTAGACTCTCCCTCTCTCATCTGAAATCTAAACCCTGCAATGTCTGGGTGTGAAAGCTTGGTTTCAGCAGATTGTGGATGGGTAACTTTTCAGAAGTGTTTAGTGAATCAACAAGATCCCAGCAGAATGTGGGGGGTGGGGAAGGAGGGGGGGGGGGGTCAAGGGTAGGACAAAACTTCTAGTTGTGCAGGTGACATGGTGTGTCCCCAGTTCTGGAGGTTTGGGAGAGGGTGAGAAGTTCCTGGGGATGTTGCATTCCTAAAATTTTCTGCATTCTCCTCAAGGATCTCACCACACTGGGCGGTCGAGTGAATGATCCACTGATGAGAAGCAGGGCCCACCTCTCAGTTATTCCACAGCAACCGCTGTCCACGGTGTGTGATACCAGCGTGGGCCACCAACAAAGACCTCTTTTGTTCCCTGTGAATGTTTCTGTGAATTCTTCTGCACTGAGGTGAGGGAGAGGGAGCACTAAAAGTCAGCTTTTCTCCGCTGTCTTGTTGGCTCTGCTTGTATTGGGCTGGGCCGCCCCTTGTCTCGCCTCGCATTGATGTGGTGACCGTCACCACTGTGGGAAACACCACAGGGCTTTGCAACCAGTGGTGTACTGTGGATCTGGAGCACAAGGGCCAGATGATTGCTCAGGAAGGTCGAATGTGGGGGGGGGGGGTGACGACACAAGGGTGGGAGGGGTGATGAGCCTTGGCCACACTAGTGAGATGAACTCCCTATTATTTGAACAAGGCTGGACACTGTCTCGTCAGAAATAAAAGTGACTGCTCAGGAGACCCTGGGGAGATACTTGACCTTGGATCTTCCTTACTCTGAGCAGAGCCTAGCAGTGCACCAGGGCACAGGGGCTTTGGGCAGTAGGTCCAGCCCTTAATTAAGATTGGATGGAAGGACCCTAACTGCTAGCGCAGCGAGTTTAAAATATTTGTCCTTTGTAGGGCTCTAAGGTTGAACAGACTGTGAATGCTCCTGCATTTGTACAATGGTGTGCTTTCCCCTCAGGCATCGACCTTCACTTAATTAGAAATTGTACACGGCTGGATGCCAGCCAGTAACCTAGACTGAGGCGGAATTGTCAGACGCTCTGTCCTTTGTGTGCAAGCCCTTTTTTATTTTTTTTAATTTCTGCATTATATTTGGCATTATTGTGACGAGATTGTGACTCACCCCACCTTATCAATGCAAGCATTCACGGGCCATGCAGGGTGGGGAGTGGGTTCGGGGAGATCGGATGTTTTGCAAGCAGCCGATAGCAGTTCACTGCAACGACAGGCAGCATGGGATCGTGGGGGGGGGGGAAGAGCTTGCGACCCTTCACCTAGAGCTGGGAGCAGAACAAGAGGGCCCGCCCAGTTTCAGGGATTGGAAGCAACCCTCCGTCTCCGTCTCCCGAGCCCGCAAGGTGAACGAGAAGCTTTAACTTTATTCCATCCATTGTGCAGCATTTCTTTGTTGCCTGTGGATTTTAGCCAAATCTCTGCAGGTGGAACGCTCTGTGTGAGACGCTATGTGTCAGTACTTTCAGAGGGAAGACCTGATCTAGATAAGAATCTTTGCAATTTCAAAGCTTTTTGTAAAAGGATGGTTAGTAGGCTCGGGGCTGAGAGTATGGAGTTTTTCTTTCCTTTGCCGGTTTGTTCATGAGCATTGCTGGCATTTATTGTCATATAGGCCAGAGTGGATAAGAGAAACATACAGTGCGGCCCAACTCGGTCATGTTGATCTAATTGCCTACCTGAGCTAGTCCCATTTCCCTGCATGTGGTCAATATCCCTCTAAACCCTATTATTCTAGTTGAATACAGTTAAATCTCCTGCTGTCACGGTGGGATGTGAATGTTCTTTACGTCAGTGGTCCAGTGCCGGTCCAGTAACATTGACGCACAACCAAGTTGGGGAGGATAATTTAAAATATGGATTTTAGGGGAAAATTCCTTTTGAGCACAGGAGATTTGACATTTTAAGTAAGGACTTGAGGCCCATGCAGTGTTCTGGTCAGGAACTGAGTGGTCCTCCC
This sequence comes from Leucoraja erinaceus, assembly GCF_028641065.1. Taxonomy (NCBI): domain Eukaryota; kingdom Metazoa; phylum Chordata; class Chondrichthyes; order Rajiformes; family Rajidae; genus Leucoraja; species Leucoraja erinaceus. The sequence continues at coordinate 43,601,417 of NC_073383.1, forward strand.
CCTGACAGATTGGCCTATTTTAAACTAAGATGGCACCTAAGCCAGGTTATTCTGTGTGCTGGTCACCGGATTGGATCTACATTCACGCATTACAATCGCTCCATTCTTTTAAATGTCTACTTCAACAGCAGAAGCATTATTCCCTTTATCATGTATGTGTACACTGTGGATGGCTCAATTGTAATCATGTATAGGCATGCAACAAAAGCTTTTCACTGTACCTCGGTACACGTGACACTAAACCAAACCAGACTAAACTAAACTCGCCACATTGCTTTGATTCAGATGCAGAAAGGTGCCATCGACTGGATCATGAGGTATTGGGGAATTGGTTTCTGGGCCATGGTGGGTATATGGGGAGTCCATCGTTTTCTGCAACATTCGGAACAAAAGCCATACGCTTTCCAAAGTGTGGCTTTTGGATCATCTCTCCTGCCATCTGATAATATAATGAATGAATCATTTGTTTGGGTGGTTGAGGGACCCTTCATCCCATCACATTTTTGCTGCATCTCCGTCAGACCCAAGTCTACCTTGATAATCTAGGCAGGTCTACAGCAAATTATGTCTAAGGTTTAACCCCCATTATCATTTTGCTTCTCTCCATTTTATGCATTCTGTACTGCCTTGAAGTGTGTGTCACTCAGAATGGATCATAACATTCAGATTCTATTGATTGAAAAGCTCTTGACACTGGGACAGTCCAGAGATTAGATGTGATGTGATTGGCAACTGTATCTATCTTCGAGGGCAGAATGATTCCATAAATTTTAAATCTGTAGAAAGTATCTTGACTGGTTTCATCATGGCCTGGTAGGACAATTCCGATGCATAGGAATGCAAGAGGCTGCAGAGGATGGTGAATTCAGTCTGATCCATCACGGACACAGCCTTTTCCATCATCAAAAGCATCTACATGAGGCACCAACAAGGATCGGCGCCATCCAGGCCGTACACTCTTTCACTGATAACATCAGACATGATGTACAGCAGCCTACACCAACAGGTTCAGGAACAACTGCTTTCCTACCACCGCTCTAGAACCGACTTGCACAATGCTAATCCTACATCTGCAGTGGAACACTATAGACCACCTCTTGCAACTCAATGGACATGTTTTCTAATTGAGCTTTTTGCATCAGTGTCTTGTTTTACAGTTTTTTTTCACTGCCTTGTATAAATTATTTTCCTGTTAAAAAAGTGTTTATATAATTTCAGGTCACCGTAGGGGAGAAACCTTGAAGTGATCTTTAAGTAACAGAAAATTATTGAGCGCTGTGGGAGGAGGAGCGTCATCCATTAAATCAGTTCCCTAAAATGATCAAAGGTTGAGAGGGGGTGTTAACGTCAGCAGCTCTTGGCATCATTACAAACTGTGATCTTGACTGATATTGCCATAATAGAAGATTAAGAAGCTTAGCCCACACATTTTCTGGCATATCTCAAATGTAACAGAAAAAAGAAAATCAAGAAAAACTGCAGACAATGGAGATGTCAAATAAAAAAGTATGGAAAGTTCACAAAAGCAAACACTTGCTACATAGGCTTCCACAGCTCAGGGATGCTGGATATCTCTAAGAATATCTGGGCCACTTGCAACTCCTTAAATGGAACGGCTTGGGACATCATCAGAATGAACAATAGTCGAGGAAAGACGCAAGACGCAAAAAAGACCCTTCTTCAGGTTCAATGGTCGACAAATGCAAGCATTGGTGCACGATTTACCAAGGGAGAGTTTTCATCAGACGTTGTGACTCACTGCCGTCAGCAAAGATAAATTAATGCACACTCTGACACACTGGTATTAATGCAGGCAACAGTGTTCAGAGCACACTAGTCAGATCAGAGGTGGCATCCAGTGGAAGTCACAACACACTGCAAATTCTGATCTAAACGGTGACTTGAAATTCTAAGTTAAATCCTGCTGTAATCTCTCACACACCATCTCTAACCTTGGAGATTGCTCCAATTTGGATTCTCGCACGACTGTTATTTCCATCGCTCTTGCACCAATGGCTGTGTCTCCTACTGCCATGGCCTTAAAATTCACTCTATAGATATCTCTGTCTCTGTACCCTGCTTTAGACCAGTCTATTTAGCCAAACCTTTGGACACTAGCCTCATGTCGCAATGATTAGCATGGCGTGATAGCAAATCCTAAATGACCTCTCCCAACCTGAACAGGGGACCTGCTTCCTCACTGACCAATATTGGACATGCCTCTTTGAACGAATGTGGGAGTCGTCTTCCTCTCCATTGTAGTTTGTGCATCTTCTGCAGGTACAGAGTGGGCGTGGCTGCCATCAGCAATATCCTTTTAAGAGCTGGCCTTTCCTGAAAGTTACTCTGCACTGATTGTTGATGAGGTGCTTTGTTGCTCAAGGTTTAAGCAATACTCAATCAATCAATCAATCAATCAATCAACCTTTATTGTCATCTTGCAAGCAACAGTTGTACAGTGCAAAATGAAAAGACGTTTCCCAGTGAATAGCGGAGCATCGCACATGAAATTTAAAACATTTCACACATAATAACACTAAAAACAATCCAGTCCCTGATGGGTGGACCAGGGCTTAGGGACCTTGATTCATATTTGAATGGAGACTTAGCTATCCTGGAGATGCAAACCTGGGGTCTAATTTTACCCACTCTCACATCCTTGAGTTAAAACTTAATTCAGAAATCAGAAATGTGAAAGAAAAATAGCCCATATTCTGAAAGTATGGAGCTAGGGATCAGAATTCTAAAATTTGGAGCAGAGATAGACAGATTCTTGAGTAGTACAGGTGTCAGAGGTTATGGGGAGAAGGCAGGAGAATGGGGTTAGGAGGGAGAGATAGATCATCCATGATCGAATGGCGGAGTAGACTTAATGGGCCAAATGATAGTTATGGGGCGAATCACTTCTGTCCTTATGCCCAAATTTGATCCTGACTCCGGGTGTTAGCTGTGTGAAGTTTGTGTATTCTCCCGGAGACATTCCCTTCAGAGATTGAGATCCCCCTGGTTTTCACCTCCTAGAGTTGTGCTGGTTAGCTACAGTAATCTTAATCTTAAAGTTAGTCTTAAAGGGAAGTTGATCGGTGTGTGAAACTGAATACATTTTGGCTTTACAGGGAAGATAAGGTAAGGGTTCTCATGATCCTGTGCCTTCTTCCCAATGGTAGTAGCCTTGAGTCCACGGCCTAGATATTGTGAGCCTGATGATATTAGATAACTTCTTGAGGCAGCGCTTCCTGTAGACCCCTTCCAATATGGGGTGGTCAGTACCTGTGATGTATCAATAGACAATAGACAATAGGTGCAGGAGTAGGCCATTTGGCCCTTCAAGCCACCATTTAATGTGATCATGGCTGATCATCCCCAATCAGTACCCCGTTCCTGCCTTCTCCCCATATCCCCTGACCGCTATTTTTAAGAGCCCTATCTAGCTCTCTCTTGAAAGCATACAGAGAACCTGCCTCCACCGCAATTGATCACGCAATTGTATCGGGCAATTGATCACGTTAGATCTGTGTTCTTTTGTGTCGCTGGAATACTAAATCAGTCAGTAAATGCTGCTTGGCTTTTTAGGAGTCAGGTTTGATTGCGCATGGGGAATGGATGGTTCTCGTGAAGAGTTTGCTGTTGATTGATGCGCGTCTTCAGTTGCCAGATGTGATGCTTCCTTCCCAGCGCCCTGCAAGTGTCTCCATGAACCAGGTGTTGAGTTTCCGCTGCCCAGGTCAGCCTGTCATCCCGAGACCTCTGAAGTGTTATTAGCCGTGACCCTGCAGCTTCAGGCATGTGAATAATGTAACCGTGAAGTAACCCCAATGGCTGGCTGCTGGATGGAGTCTACTCTGCCCTGGTTCCACTCACTCAGTTGTGCATTGTTACCATACTTTACCCGAACACAGGGCGCTACAAAGCACTAAAGCCGCTGAAGTATTTGCCTCCCCAGCAAGTATGATCAATTGTTACAACATGGGAATGCAGGTGACAATTTATGCACAGCAGGCAACAGTGCAGGTGTGATCTGGTGATCTCGCTCCGTGACGTTCAATGGGGAACGGATAGTGACTGGGACACCACTTCTCTTCCTCATGGTAGCACCCATTGGGAAGTTTTGTGTTTAGTTTAGTTTACTTGATTGTCACGTGTACCGAGATACAGTGTAAAGCTTTCGTTGTGAGCTATCCAACCAGCAGAAAGACAATACAATTATAATCGAGCCATTTACAGTGTATAGATACATGACAAGGGAATTACGTTTAGTGAAAGGTATAGCCAGCAAAGTCCGATTAAGGATAGTCCGAGGGCCACCAGAAAGGTAGATAGTAGTTTAGCACTGCTGTCTGGTTGTGGTAGAATGATTCAGTTGACTAGAGAAGGGAAGACTGTCCTTCAAACCTTGAAAGATAGGACCTCTGACAGTGCTGGTCACCCTCAGCTCTGCACCAAGGGGCAGTCGGCCTGGGTTGTGTGCTCAGACTCTGGGTACAGCTGACAACATTGCCTGGGCTGTTTTTACAAGAAACAGAGAGAGAAAAAACATCATGCTCTCTGGTTATTGATTTGAAGTACCTGTGATTTAGAGTAGTTTATATTGGTTATCTATTTTAATCAACTTATCGAGCAGTTTATACGCGTTATCTATTTGAGCTGTGATTCTGTGAGCTGAGCTCTTGCTTAATCATTGCTGATCTATTTTGCCTGATTGTGATATGGAATGGTTTACATTGGTTATCTATTTTGACCAACTGCAATGTGGAGTAGTTTACATTCATTTATCTATTTGAATGAGCTGTGATCCACATAATGGCTTATCTACTTTGTGTAGGGAAGAACTACAGATGTTGGTTTAAATTGAAGAGAGACACAAAATACTGGGGCAGCATCTCTGGAGAGAAAGAATGGGTGATGTTTCGGGTCGAGACCCTTCTTCAGACTGGTTTATAGACTTGAGTATCGAAACAGAGTGGTTTACGCTGGTCATCTATTTGACTGAGCCGTGTTGCAGAATAGGTTATCCATTTTGACTAGTTTACCATGTTTATTTGGATTGACTGATTTGGTGTGGTTTACATTGGTTATCTATTTGGACTAACTCTGATATGAAGTAATATACATTGGTTATTAATTTGGTCTAGCTGTGATACAGAGTGTAGTATATTGCTTATCGATTTGAACTAGCTGTGTTACAGACAATTACACTTTATCTATTTAAACTAGCTGTGATCCTGAGTGGATTACACTGGGTATCAATCAAACTACCTGTGAAGTGGATTGGTCTGAAGAAGGGTCTCGACACGAAGCGTCACGCATTCTTTCTCTCCAGAGATGCTGCCTCTCCCGCTGAGTTACTCCAGCATTTTATGACTATCTTCGGTTTAAACCAGAATCTGCAGTTCCTTCCTACACAAGTGGATTAGTGCTGCTGGTTTCGCCCAGTGTGATAGTGAGAGATAAAAGCAGGTGAGATACAGAACACGTGAGTTGTACCATAACATTACATTGGCTGTTCATCATGTGAGTTTACACCAGGGTCCGTTACACCATACACAACAGCATTTTGCTTTCAGATTTTATTTTCTTCACCCTCTGAAAACTTGCCTTAAGTCAGTAGCTTCTTTGTTCCCACAGCAGATGTTTTAGACACACCACTCCCTGCCTTTTCATCTTTATTAATGGGAACTGCTGGACCCTTTTTTGTGTTTGGTCTGGTTGCAAACTTCATTGAATTCATAAAATTTATTGAATGACCCCCAGTTGACAGGTGGTGATGGAGGTAATTGGTGTCTTTGGTTGTGACTCCGGGCAGAGTGAACCTCTGCACCAACAGCAGTCTGATGGAGCAATCCTTCTGCTCTCATGACCTGAGTTGTCCAGGACAGCTGGTTTGAATAATGTGCTCGTTAATAGCACATTTTTGGGACAATGTCCTTGTGCTGTTTTACATTGTGATCCACATTGTGAGTACAGTATTGGGCAGATGGAACTTTCATGTTGAGTGCAAAACCAATGGCTGGATTCAACATAATGGCAACTTGCTGAGCAAAGCCAGTCCCCCTTTGATGAATGATTCTGTCTTTGCCACTGTCTTGTTTGTTGCATTTCCTGCACTGCATGTGTGCATTTACCTTGAGTATAAGAATGTAAATGTCTGTTCCAAAAGCAACGTATAGTAAACATTCTGATAATCCGTTATCTGACTATTCAGAAATTTGGCATGACCTCTAGTGGTCTGAAAAATCTGCCAGTCCCATGTACCACCAATGTCCTGAAAGTGCTGTAATATCGTGGCTTTACTGCACCATGGATTAAAAACAGAAAATGTTGAAACACTCAGCAGCTAGTAGATGGCAGGTGATAGGCATGGACAACAAGCTGAAGGGCCTGCTTCTGTAATGTATGTCTTTGTGACTTGACTATGTCATAACAGTCAACCATGCTGTGGACATCAGCTTGGGGATAACATCAAAACCCGACTCAAGCATGATCCATCCAAGCCTGAGGCTTCCATAACGAAAACTCTGACCTTATTATCTTCCGGTTTGGCAATCTTTCTATTTGCGCAAAAACGGTTCGCGATAGCGCTAAGATTTGTCACCAGTTCAACCACCATTCTCCTGTGCTGCAAGTCCATCAAGATTCGCTCCGATCTGTTGAATGTTGTAAAAGTTCGCGAGGATTAAAAACCTTAAAAACCGCGCATGCGCAAATCGAACTCTTTTGCCAGTCAGCGGCGTGGATTAGTCTCTTCCCCTGTCACTCCCCAGGACGGTCCGCCCCTTCCTGCGCTTTCGTGTTTCTACTGGAGCTGAGGGTGGCCGGCGGAGGTTTCCAACCGTACCTTCGGAGGGACCCGAAGCAGCCCAGCACAGCCCCAAGAAGCCGCCCAGCCCCAGCAGCAGCCCAGCCCCAAGCAGCAGCCCAGCCCCAAGCAGCAGCCCAGCCCCAAGCAGCAGCCCAGCCCCAACCCAGCCACAACCCAGCCCCAAGCAGCCGCCCAGCCCCAAGCAGCAGCCCAGCGTCGGAGACCTTACCCAGCCCAGAGTCGGAGATTTCGCCAAACGGAAAGCGGAGATTCTGATCCTGGCGGAGGAGAACGACCAGTGACCAGCGCCGCTGTGAGTCCCCAGCCCACCGCCAATTCCAGCCACTACAACTCTGGTCCCCCTCGCTGGCTCCTCCCTCTCCCCCATGGCTTCTCCGTCTTTTCTCCAAGCTCACTCTCCCCCGCCCACACACCCCTCTCCCCCCCACAACTCCCCCCACACACACACACCCTTCTCCCCCGCCCACACACCCCTCCCTCCCACAAGCCCCCCCGCCCACACCCCTCCCCCCAACCGCACCCCCCACAGACCTCACAACCTCCCTGTCCCCCCCCACCCCCCCCGCCGTCCACACACCCCCCCCCCCCCCCCCCCACAACCCCCTCTCCCCCTACAACCCCCCCACCCACCCCTCCCCCCACCGGATCAGTACAGGATGAATGGGAGGATGCACAGAATGAATGGATCAGTACAGGATGAATGGGGGTAGACTAAAATGCTGGAGAAATTCAGCGGGTGAGGCAGCATCTATGGAGCGAAGGAAATAGGCAACATATCATGTCGAGACCCTTCTTCAGACTGTTCCCCCCCATTCTTCTTGAATGGGGGGAGCAATACAGGATGGATGGGAGGGGGGAATCAGCACAGGATGAATGGGGGGGATCAGTACAGGATGAATGGGGGGGGATCAGGACAGTGGGGATCGGAGGGTCTGTGCAGGATGAATGGCGAATCGCTACAGGATGAATGGGGGGATCAGTACAGGATGAATGGTGATTATTAAAAGATGAATGGGAGGATCACTATAGAATGGATGGGGGAATCGGTGCAGGGTAAATGGAGGGTGGGTCAGTATGGGATGAATGGGTGGTCCTGTGCAGTATGAATAGGGGGAGAAGGGCAGGATAGATGGGAAGGGGAGTCAGTACACGATGAAATGGGGGGGGGGGGGACCAGTGAAGGATGGATGGGGGGGTGGCAGGAGAATCAATGCGAGGTGGCTAGGGAGCTTAGTGCAGGATGAAGATGGGGGGGGGGGGAGTGGGGAGCTCAGGGGATGTCAGTGAGGACTGAATAGAGGTGGGAATGGGGATCAGTGCGGGATGGAGAGGAGGGGTCCCAGGATAAGAGGGGTGGAGGGGGGCGTACAAGAGAGAGAGAGAGAGAGAGAGAGAGAGGAGGGGGGGGCAGTGGAGGTGGGGAGGGAGGAAGGTCAGCGCTCCTCGGACAACATCGCCCCGCTGCTTTGGCCGTCCCTGTCCACTGCCAAGTGCCGCCACCAAAGGGGAAGGCGGTTGGGATCTCCTCGCCACCACCTCTCCTCCTCCGCCAGCCAACAGCAAGGTGAGGGGCCGAGCGGTGCAGCTCAAAGGTCCTATAGCTATAGGATCTTTGGTGCAGCTGGCTCAGAAGGCAGAAGGAGGCCTCCCCCTCCTCTCCCCGGCCTCGGCGTGCGAGAGGGGTTGTTTTGTAAGTGCCGTTGGCGGATTTGCAAGCAGCGGCCGCTATCAGGGCGTGCGGGGTGCGGGAGGAGGAGGCGGTGGAGCCGTTGTCGCGGCCGCAGCTGCTGTGCGGGGCCCGTCATTCGCTCCGACCTTTCGTCACCACGCACCTAGTATCTTTGCCCCGCAATAGAGCCGCCGCCGACACGAAACGTCATGTTCCTTTTCTCCAGACATGCTGCCTGACCTGCTGAGTTACTTCAGTTTTTTGTGTCTATATCAGTATAAACCAGTATCTGCAGTGCCAAGCCGGGCAAAATGACTCGGCGTTTAGGTTGCCCGGCGGCACGTTGGGTGGTCAATGGCACCCAGACAACCGTTAATTTCGAGCCCTGGAATGTAATGAGAATAAAATGGGAGTAGTGTAACATGGGTGGTTGATGGATGACATGGACATGTTGGGCTGAAGAGCCTGTGTCTCTCTATCACTGTTATCCTACAACCCTTTATATGAAAGTTGACGGCTGCATTTCCGATAATTCATTCCTATAAATCGCTTCTCCATGTGCTGAGCCTGTGAAAGGCAGGAGATATCTGCTCGTGTCAGCAGCTCTGCCTTCCCACGCAGCCAGGAAATGTGACAATGTTGATTGAAAGCCAGTGTGAGGTGTTGAGCTGGCTGGCTTTGTGGTGCTGAATCAACAGTGGAAAGCCTTGCTTCAGAAACCCTGCCCGTAGGGGCAGGTGGGATAAGAGGCTGGGCTGACAATGAGGTGATGAGATAGTGGGCAATGGCGTGTTTAAGCAGCTGCGGTTAAGATGGAGTGTTACTGTAGCTGGGCTCTGGACGTTGATATATAGAATGCAGGAGGCTTTTGTGTCTTGTATTTCTGCTTGTTCGTGCATTTTCATCGTTTCACCATCATATTTCTTTTGTTTTCCGACTGACCAACCTTGGTTTAGAACTGTCGGCAGATGCACCTGTCAGACAGCATCTATGGAGAGAGAAGCAGAATTAATATTCCAGGCCGCTGCTCCTGCAGACTATGATTAGTTTGGAAAGCCATAATTGTACCTGATGTCAGCTTCGGTTCAGTGGGCTTTACGCTGTCTTCTCGGAAGCAGAAGGCCGGTGTTCAAATCCCATTCTAGAAGTTCGAGCACACAATCCAGGTTGGCATCAGTGTAATACTGCACAGAAACAGGCCCTTCAGCTCACCAAGGCCACACTGTTTATTCACCAAGCCTTTACACCAATTCCATTTTAGACTTTAGATTGTAGAGATGCAGCGTGGAAACTGGCCATTTGGCCGGCCAGGTCTGTGCCGACCAGTGGTCAACCTGTACACTAGCACTACCCTACACAACAAGGACAATTTACAATTTTTACAGAAGCCAATTACCCAACAAATCTGTTCAAGAAGGAACTGCAGATGCTGGAAGATCGAAGGTACACAAAATTGCTGGAGAAACTCAGCGGGTGCAGCAGCATCTATGGAGCGAAGGAAATAGGCGACGTTTCGGGCCAAAACCCTTCTTCAGTCTGAAGAAGGGTTTCGGCCCGAAACGTCGCCTATTTCCTTCGCTCCATAGATGCTGCTGCACCCGCTGAGTTTCTCCAGCAATTTTGTGTACCCAACAAATCTGTTTGTCTTTGGAGTGTGGGAGGAAACCAGAGCACCCAGAGAAAACCCACGCGGTAACAGGGAGAACATACAAACTCTGTGCAGACAGCACCCGTAGTCAGGATCGAACCTGGGTCCCCGGTGCTGTAAGGCAGGAACTCTACCGCTGCTCCACTGTGCCACCCAGTGGCATTCACCCCACATTCCCATCAACTCTCCCCAGATTTTACCCCTCACTTGGGACATTTTATAGAGGCCACTTACGGTCCCCACCACTTCACGATGCAGGATGAATCTGGAACACCAGAGGCAACCCACACGGTCATATGAAGAACATGCAAACTCCACACAGGCAACACCCGAGGTCAAACCTGGGTCTCGGGAGTTCTGAGGCAGCTGCGCCAGTGTGCTGTACACTTGCAATGCCAATTCTTTGACGATTCTATTGACTTTTCCAACAGACATAAAAGTTGCCAAACATCCTTTTGAAGAGCAGGAGCTCGCCTTGATAGTGGCTATTCCTTGACCAGTCAAAAATTCTCACTGCTATTTGTTTGGACAGAATGGCACTTCAGAAATCCTTTACTGATGAGAACGATGCCATACAAACCCAAGAACTTTCTAAGTGAACAGCAAAGGTTGGCCCCAATCTGCCTGTCGCTGTGGCTACGCTGTGGACAGTGGCTGCCCTAGCCCTGTTGCACAGGCATCGGAGACAGGAATAACAGAACTGTATGCTGTGGAGGGCCTCTGCTGGACAACATGCAAACTGCAGGGGCAGCCAGCGAAGGCAATTATGGATATAGGGTACACAAAAATGCTGGAGAAACTCAGCGGGTGCAGCAGCATCTATGGAGCGAAGGAAATAGGCAACGTTGAAGGGTTTCGGCCCGAACACAATGATGGATATAGCCCTGATGAGCAGCGAGCTGTCCCCAATGGACAACTTGGCGATAAAGACCAGTGCACTGCTTACCACTTTAATTACTTCCCTGACCTGCATGTTACTTTCTGCATTTCATGAATTAACCCAAATGTTAGACACACTGCATTTACTCAGCCAAGATCCTCCCAAACCAGTAACCTCCACCTCTGAGACTGACAAGGAGAGCAGGTGCAGAAGATCATCATTGCATGTAGTTTATTCTCCAGGTCACCCACCATCCTCACTAGGGAACACATCGGTGGCCATTTGTCACTGGGTCCAAATGGTGAAACGCGCTATGTGGGAACATCTTCACCAGGAGGGTTGCAGCAGTTCAAGGCAGCATCTAATGATCGTTGTCTCAAGAGATAATTAAGGACTGACTATAAATCCTGTGCCAGATCCCCAAAGAAACAAATAAATAAATGTATAAATAAAGTCTTGTTCCCTCGGTGCACCCAATGAGCAGTGACCACGAGTTGTTTAAAAAGGTTTATTCTGTTCTGTGGCTTCACACTTTCCATAATGTTTAGTTTGCCCACTGCCCTGACCTACTCGTATCCCTCAGCCCCATCCCTGCCTTCTCCGCCCATCTTGAGTCGCAGCATCAGCAGGGTAACATCGTGCTTCAAGTATGGGCACTTTCGCTCAACGTTTTAGCCTGAACAAATCAGTACTAGCTCAGCTGCTATGGCCCTTCCCGGGAGTTAATTTCACCTGGAGCTAAAAACATTTCTCTTGGAGCTTTGACTGCCCTGCAGACACTATTTGCTGCGTTAACCCCAATTTCAAGTCATGGTACAATGTGGGCAATTCACCAGTCGGTGGATGATACAGCACAGAAAGTGGCTCTTGGGTCCACAACGTCATTCCTGAACACTGGACACCATCCTTATAAATCCCAATTAAGATGGGTGACGTTTCAGCTCGGGACCCTTCTTAAGTTGTTCAGTACTCTAGTCTCCAGTCTGAAGAAGGATCCCAACCTGAAACGTCACCCATTATTTTTCTCCAGAGATGCTGCCTGACCCGCTGAGTTACTCCAGCACTTTGTGTCTATCTTCAAGGGGTTGGACAGGCTAGATGCAGGAAGATTGTTCCCGATGTTGGGGAAGTCCAGGACAAGGGGACACAGTTTAAGGATAAGGGGGAAATCCTTTAAAACCGAGACGAGGAGAACTTTTTTCACACAGAGAGTGGTGAAACTCTGGAACTCTCTGCCACAGAGGGTAGTTGAGACCAGTTCATTGGCTGCCAAGGGGACCCGGGATACTGAGTTGGATGATCAGCCATGATCCGGTGCAGCAGGGCCGAATGGCTTCCTGCACCTAATTTCTATCTATGTTTCAGTACAAAACCAGCATCTGCAGTTCCTTTCTACACATAGGTAGACCAGGAAGACTTTTGAACACCATCTTTACATCTGTTTCTATCTCACAACTTCCTTGTAAGGTGCGTTGACAAATAGATGGCATAACAGGCAGAGCCGCTGCTCGCAGCTCCAGAGATCCCGCTCCAATCATGACCTCAGGTGCTGTCAGTTTTAAGTTTTCTCACTCTCCCTGTGAGTTTCTCCTGAGTACTGCGGTTTTGTCCCACATCCGAAAGGCGTACGGGTTGCTGGGTTAATTAGCTCCTTACTGTAGGTTGGTGACAGGAGAATAGAAAAGGGGTGCATGAATGAGGATAAGGTGCAGAGATCTAAGGAAGTAAATGGAAGGGATGGGATTACTTTGTTGAGAGTCAGCATGGATCTGGTGGGCTGAATGTCTTTCTCTGGTCCAATCGCAAGAAAACAGGAACTAGAGTAGGCCATTTGGCCCCACAAGTCTATCCCGCCATTCAATATAATCATGACTGATCTATGCTAACTTCAACTCCTCCTGTGCCAGTTCCCCACAACCATCAATTCCTTGGTCTTTCAAATATCTATCAAATCTACCTTCAATACATCCAATGATCTGACCTCCACTACCCTTGGGGGCAAAGAATTCCAGAGATTCATTTCCCTCTGAGAGTAGAGGTTTCTACACACCTCAGTTTTTAAATGACCGGCTCTTAATTTTGTAATTAGGTCCACTTGATAGATTTATATGTTTATAGAATAACGTCCTTGTCTATTTACTACCGAAGTTGAATTTGCGTGCTTCGATGTTTGGAATAACGCGCCCACGTTTACACCTGGCACCATTTGGCAGTGTAGTCATGTGCGGTGCTTAGCACGTGATTTACCTGCTGTTTTTCAAGAGCGTAACCACTGTGTAAAATGCGAGGTGCTGTTCTGATAAATGGGATAGATGGATATGTGAATGCTGGCATTGACATGGTGGGCCAAAGGACGTGTTTCTACACTGTCTTTTGATTTTGATAAATCTTGATGAGGTATTTTATTGCTGTGGTACCAGAGAGGTTGGATGCTTTGATATTTTGGATGGAGAGGGATGCACTGATTGGATCTGGGGTCCGTGGCCTATGCCCACAACACTGAAGCAACACCTCTCTTATTCCCAAGGAAATCACGCTGGAGAATTACAGGCCCAGGTTGGATCATGTCATGGATTGACATGCTTGGTCAGGCAGGGTGGAAGATCCTTCTTATCTGAGGGAATTCCAGACCTTAGGTCCTCAATGTAGACCAATGGAGCAGCAAAGCCAAATCCAGGGAAATTGAGGGTCCCAAAACCCGGGAAATACAGATTCTGTCCGACCCGCTAAGTTACTCCAGCTTTTTGTGTCTATCTTCAACCAACACCAGTTTAAACCAGCATCTGCAGTTCCTTCCTATACAGAGATGTTGGGTAGTGTAGCAGGGCTGGAATTGATTGCAGAGTTGGGCATGGGTGGATCAGGGAGAATGAGAAATGGTCCCGTTCCTGGGCAGATGTTCAGTTATTAGTTTAGAGATACAGCGTGGAAACAGGCCCTGTGGCCCACTGAGTCCACGCTGACCAACGATTCCCCCGTCCACTAGTTCGGTCCTACACACTAGGGTCAATTTACAGAAGCCAATTAACCTACAAAGCTGCATAGTTTTGGAATGTGGGAGGAAACCAGAGCCCCCAGAGAAAACCCATATGGTCACAAGGAAAATGTACAAGCTCCATACTGACAGCATCCATAGTCATGATCGAACCGGAGTCCCTGGCGCTGTAAGGCAGCAACTCTAACGCTGCGCCACTGTGCCGCCTTGTGGATGAGGCTGGGACCAATGGGACAAGCTGTAATTTAGAATACAGTTGACAGAGCTATGCCTGGCTGTGGGAATGACCCTGGGGAAAGTTGGCACTTCCTGGGGCAAACCGAATGAGCTTCTGCACTGAAACTTCCCTTATCCTGGAGCGCCGAGAGCAGACAGCAGAGGGCAGCAGCAGCTCACTCTTCAACTCTGTCTGTTAAATTTATAGGCCAGTCCCACTACGGCGACTTTTTAGGCCTTCATGGTTGCAAAGAGTTCCCACTGGTCGCCACTGTTAAAATATTAGTGGCGACTAGAATGAAGCCGCCATGGAGAGTAGCGAGAATTCTCGTGCCGTAGGTGGGTCGCCAGGAGGACCTAGTGGGTCGCCAGGAGGGCGAAGGTTCTCGGAGGTTCTCGGAGGTTGGAGCCGGTGCTGACTTGGGGGGAAAAAAAGGAAAGCAGTAGTTTTTGGAACCAAGGATAACTGACCACCATGATAACTTCACAGTTGTGTATCTCTGGCTTATTAAAAGTTGTCTGCACTCCTTCACCCCCCTCCCCCCCTTCCCCCCCTTTTTTAAAGGACTTACCGTACACTGTGCTAGCCGTCTTCATTGCAGCGCCAACCTTCCTGTTCTATCCAGCGTGTGTCTGTATCACCTTGGCTTTGCACCGTGTGAATGTTTTAGACAGCGCTCCCCCTGCTTGCTCTCTCTGGCTGATTATGGAAGCGATGTGTTTGTGTGTGTTCCACTGACAGCCGCCGTTCCAGTTGCCCGTTTTTTCAGGCGACTGTCAGCAACTTGATAGTCGCTGGTTGTCTGCTGAAAAATTGCCTAAGTGGGACAGGCTCATTAGATTGTTATTATTATATGTACTGACGTACAGCGAAAAGATTTTGTTGGTGTGTTGTCCAAACATAGCAAATAATAATACTAGATATGAATGTAATCAAGCCAAACACAAGTACAACAGGTAGAGCAAAAATAACGATACGAGAGTGCAGTAAAAGACACACCGTGTTCGAGTAACTTTGCAGGTCAAACCTAACCCATTGAGTTACTCCAGCAGTTTGTAGTGACCCAGTATCTGCAGTTCCATGTGGATTGGGGCATGTATTTCACCATGCTTGGTCAATAACTAACTTCTGCATCTCGCTGACATTGAGGGAGAGTGGTGTCATCTACAAACTTGCTCATGGAGTTAGAGTAGAATGTGGCTGTACAGTCGTGAGTGATGGACCCTTCTTGACCCGAAACACCACCCGATTCTTTCTCTCCAGAGTTGCTGCCTGACCCGCTGAGTTACTCCAGCATTGTGTGTCTATCTTTGGAGTAAACCAGCATCTGCAGTTCTCTCCTACACATCCTTGAGGGGCACCGCTGTGTGTGTGGCAATGGTTTCTTATCTCCCCCAGGATGAGGCACCTCCTCTCAACAGTAGTTCAGTCTGGCTTCACAGTTCCAGCTGTTCCATCTTCCCATTTTCCCAAAAGGACATCGTCATATCACACCCTCAGAACCTTCCTTTCCACGGGTCCAGGGCATCTGACAGCAAATCCAGCAGGACAAGCTCCCACAGAAGGCAATAAGAACAGGGCACACTCAAACCCAAATAATCTCACCTTCAGAGAGCTGCAGTTAGTTTCCACAATTTTGGAAGCTGTTTCTATTAAAACCCCAGCAAACTTTTAATTTACTCTTTTTCTTTAGATTTTATGCAGTTTTATGAACTTTTATAATTGAAAAAATAATTTTCGCAGCACACCCAGCAAATTTAAAGGGAGCATGGGAACTCTACCTCCGATGGGTTTCAAAAAGAACATCAAACATCATCTGTGAGCCAGATACTGAATTATCAAGATTTCCAAATAGTCACAAAATGCTGGAGTAACTCAGCGGGACAGGCAGCATCTCTGGAGAGAATGAAAGGGTCTCGACCCGAAACATCACACATTCCTTCTCTCCAGAGATGCTGCCTGTCCTGCTGAGTTACTCCAGAATGTTGTGTCTATCTTCGGTTTAAACCAGCATCTGCAGTTCCTTCATTCACATTTCCAAATAGTCAGACAGTGGAGAATTGGAGTTTTACTTACTGTGTTCTCTGTTGGTGATCATAACGCAAAATACTGCAGATCGCTGAAAGCTGAAATAAAAATCAAAGCTGCTCAAAATGTTCATCAGATCAGGCAGCAGCAGCAGAGGGAGTAACAGACTCATGTGTCCTGGTGAAGTTAAGGGTTAAATGTTGGGCCGGGTCACAGAGAGAGCTCTTGAAAGGTGTCATAATCCCATGCGAGACTGTTCAAGAGGGCAGAAGGGTTTTGATTCATACCATGCCCTTTGGCCCAACACATCCATGCCACCCATTGTCCTTACCTGCCCTCATCCCATTTAATACATTCGGTCCGTAGCCTTCTTTTCCGTGTTGTCCAGATGCTTGTTTGTTGTTGAGAGAGTTCTCTGCTCTTCACCATCTCCTCAGGCAATATTTTCCAGACTCCAACCATCCCAGGAGTGAATAAAGTCTGGTTTTGGTTTATTATTATCATGTGCGCTGAGATCCTGTGAAAATCTTTGTTTTGCAAACGTCATACCATGCACAAATAAATCAGGTAGTGCAACATTTAAAAAAAACACTTGGTGGAATATATCTAAAAATAAGTGCAAATGAACAAATGTGCAAAGGCCGCAACGGGATAGATTGGAAGATCAGGAATTATTCCATAGCATGTGAGAGGTCCATTCAAGAGTCTCTCTCTCTCATCCTCTCTCTGCCTCAGTTTTCTCACTCGCTCTCTGTGCTCTATCTACCTGTTTCTTTTCTCCCTTTAACTCACTCTTTCACACTCTCTTCTCTGCCTTGCTTTTTCACGCTCTTTCCCTTTCACTACGTTCATTGCATTTTTCTTTCTCTCATTCTTTATCTTTTGCTCTTACGTTTTCTCCCTGGGTCTCTCTCACTCTCCTTATTCTTACTTTACACTTGCTTTTTCTCCCCCTTGCTCATTTACTCATTTTTTATTGTTCCTTATTTCTTTTCCTCTCTCTCACTGTATCTCTTGCTCTCTTTTCCTTTTCTCATTTCTCTCTCTCTCTCTCTCTCTCTCTCTCTCTCTCTCTCTCTCTCTCTCTCTCTCTCTCTCTCTCGCTCTCTCTCTCTCTCTCTCTCTCTCTCTCTCTCTCTCTCTCTCTCTCTCTCTCTCTCTCTCTCTCTCTCTCTCTCTCTCTCTCTCTCTCTCTCCCTCTCTCTCTCTCTCTCTCTCTCTCTCTCTCTCTCTCTCTCTCTCACTCTCACTCTCACTCTCACTCTCTCTCTCTCTCTCTCTCTCTCTCACTCTCACTCTCACTCTCACTCTCACTCTCACTCTCTCACTCTCACTCTCTCACTCTCTGCCACACTTTATCTCTCCCACCCCTGGCCCCAATCTAAGCATTGAAAGCTGGGACATTCTGACATGGGAAATAACTATAATAACTGTGCTTATTTATTCGATCTCCTGGGTTAAAGTGCAGAAGGTTGGCAGTAATTTTAGATATTTTTTTCCCACTCCTCCTCCTCCTCTCTTGACCTCTCGCTGGAATAAGCTCCTCAGAACAGGGAATGTGTGAGCGACCCTCAGGCACCCACTTTCTGCAGTTACCAGGAACCCAGGAAGGATCCCTGAACAACATCGTTCCCGCGGTGACAAGACAAATGTACCACGACCAACGGAACAATGGGTGGCATGAGTTTGAAGAAAAGTCAGTGGGCGTTGGGTGGGGGGGGAGGTCTGTTCTCACAAAGAGCCGAGCCAACAGTTGACCATCAACCATCAGATGACCTGTTCACTGTCATCCTGCTCTCCCTGCAGCCAACATTACCACAGCGACTGACACCACGATGGGCACTGTTCTGATGTGCAGTGTTGGCTTTTAGGGAGTGCTGGATGGGAGAACGCTGATGTGGCTTCTGGGGTGGGGATCACCGGTGTGAGTTGGTGTCTTGGGACCAGATGTGAAGCTGTGGTCCTGGGTGTGAGACTGTGCTCTAACACTGTATCCTTGGGTATGAGACTGTGCTCTCAGTCTGTATCTATCCCTGGATGTGAGAATATTCTGAGACCAGGTCCCTGGGTGTGAGGCTGTGCCCTGAGACTGTATCCCTTGTGTAAGGAGGCCCTGAGACTAGATTTCCAGCATGCCCGTGTGTACCTCTGCTGGGATTTATGGATTAGACTAAGTCACACAGAGCATTTTGAACAGCCGGCTGAGATTACAAACTTAGTTGTAAATCCAGTGCCTGATTGAGAAAGAATGCCGTTGTGGAATGCTTGACTTGTCCACTCTGTGCCCAGGGACAAGGATTTGGAGCCAGTGCGTGTGCGCGCGGAGTACTGTGGGATGCTGACCCGATCCTTGACCTTGGACTGGGGCAGAGTAGAAGAGAGGCTCCGTGCGGTGCATGATCGCAGAGTGACTGCTCTCCAGGGAAATCACTGGGTCAGCTCGAATTCAAGGCCTGGGTTAAGGCAGATCACAATGCTGAGATGTGTTCCTGCAGGCTGGATCGCGACCTTACTGGGGCCTGAAGGGCATATTCTACAAAGGCTGGATTGCTATTAACTGCAAGAAAGGGGTGATTGTTTCTCTGAGACAAGATGTCATTGGATTCGTGCCTAATAGTGCACAGCATCTGGATGTCTCAAAGTGTTTTGCAGAGAATGCAGCATTTTTCTTTTGCTTATTGCTGAAACGTAGGTGTGTGACTTTATATGCACAGTCACCTGAGAGAGAGAGAGCTATGGTTAATGTTTCGATGGTAAGATGGCAGCTCTTTGCAGGAGTGGGACTAACAGCCTGGCTTGTCTGACAAGGGCTGGCTGGCCACCTTGAGGTGAGAGAGTCACACTTGCAGACGAGGATTATCAATCCAGTGACCACTGATGCCCACTACAACGTCCCAGAGGCAGCCTCCGATGCTTCTCTGCATGGCCAGTCAGACCCATGTCTCTGTGGGATAGCCGGTGTGAGACTCTGGGGCCTCACACTCTGTTCCGGTGCGATGCAGGGCAGGAATCATTGCTGAATGGATCTCCAGATTTTTTAAGCATTATTAGTCTTCCATCTGGAAATATCTTGCATCCTTCATTGGGTTATAGTCAGGGAGAAAGAGCATGGAAACAAGCCCATTGTGTTCATTGACCACTTAGTTGTGCTAATCCTATGTTCATCCCATATTTCATAGTGTTCTGTTTGACATTAAAAGAGACTATTCAGCCCATCAAGTCTATGCCATCACTCAGATGAATCCCATTCCCCATCTCCCTTGCACTTTCTACACCCCACCCCTGACCCTTCTCTCTGTTGCCCTGAAGATCCCTTAAAGCCCTGTCCCACGGTATGAGTTAATTCCAAGAGTTCTCCCGAGTTTGCCCTGATTCGAACAACTGACATTTACGGTAATGGCCACTCGTCGGTACTCGGGGCTCTCGTGGACATTTTTCATCATGTTGAAAAATCTTCACAAGTCTTCCCGTGCTTATCTGCCGTTAGCGAGTCTTCCCGAGTATCTGCCGTTAGCGCTAAGAGACGTCCCCGAGCTCCGACGTACCCGCTACGTTCATTCTCCGCGCTTACCACGAGTTAGATTTGTTTTAAACTCGGGAGAGCTCTTGGAATGAACTCGTACCGTGGGACAGGGCTTTCAGACTCCCTCTCTCTCCATGCCACATACTCTCTCTTTCTCTCTAACCCCACTCCTCCATCAACCCCTCCGTCTCTCTCTCTCTCTCTCTCTCTCCAGGGGTCCAAATGACAATTAAATTGACTCTGACTCTCTCTCTCTCTCTCTCTCTCTCTCCTCTCTCTCTCTCTCTCTCTCCTCTCCTCTCTCTCTCTCTCTCTCTCTCTCTCTCTCTCTCTCTCTCTCTCTCTCTCTCTCTCTCTCTCTCTCTCTCTCTCTCTCTCTCTCTCTCTCTCTCTCTCTCTCTCTCTCTCTCTCTCTCCTCCCTCTCTCTCTCCCCATCCCCTTGCCCCCCTCTCTCTCACCTCCCTCTCTCTCCCCCTCTCTCATGTTTTCTATCACTCTCTCCCAACCCCTTCCATCTCTCCCCGTATCCCTTTTACGCTCCCCACACAATCCCAATTACATCCCTCCTCCCATGCCCCTATTCTCCTTATCTTTCAAATCTAACAGGTACATTTTCTTTCTGCACTAAAGCAGTGACAGCGGCTGCAATGTCTGATAAATGATGACGCGATTGGGATTGGTGGTAATTTGGTTATTGAAGTGTGGCAAGGCTGTCAGGTACAGGGCTGGGAGAAACTGTCATGAACGGGAACAAGATGCGGGAATGAGATATTGAGGGATCAGGAATGCAGGGTGAAATCAGTTCAGGAAGATCAGCCATAAATGCATGAACCATCTCACAGAGGGGCTGAATGTCCTACTTTTTTTTTATACGTCCTTGTAAAGGTTTGGAGATGGCAGTGAAACACTGAGCCTTGCTGGGAAATATGTCAAGGATCCTCGTACTCTAATGCCATTCCCCAACCTCCCACCGCCAGGCCAGGCAGGTGGACTGAGAAAGAACCACCATTTCAGGTGGATGAAATATTCAGCCGGGAGCTCTGTTTCTCTCTCTGCGATTACTGGTTGCCCCTCTGGACATTCACAAGAGCTTTGACGACACACCTGAGTGGAGAAGTGGGAAGTGGCTTTCGCCCTGACCTGGGGTTTAGGGTCACATGAAAATGTGAGGCGGGTGAAGGCCACCGACTGGCTGCCCACAGTATAACATAGAAACGTAGAAACAGGTGCAGGAGTAGGTCATTCTGCTCTTCGTGCCAGCACCACCATTCAATATGATCATGGCTGATCATCCAAAATCACTACCCCGTTCCTGCTTTCTCCCCATATCCCTTGTTTCCATTAGCCCTAAGAGCTATATCTAACTCTCTCTTGAATACATCCAGTGAATTAACCTCCACTGTTTTCTGTGGCAGAGAATTCCACAAATTCACATCTCCGGGTGAAAAAGATTTTCCTCATCTCAGTCCTAAATGGCCTACCCCTGATGCTCTTGTTGCAACTGGGAATACGGGGATGGGCACGGATGGGCAGGGTGTTTGTGTCGTGTCGTGTCGTGTGATCCTGACTGTATTCCAGCTCATAATAGTGAGATACAGCTGTGGTCTGTCAGCAACTTGCACTCCAGCAGCTCCCTAATAAAACACTCATTATTGTGTCTCCCTGGTCTAATTGGAGGAGACTTTTCCCATGTGCTTTTTGGGTGTTTATACCACTTGGAACTGAAATGTTGGATGTGCGCAGCTGACAGAAATAGAGCCTTTGCGGTTTGCGTCCTGTGACTACACAACAGAA